>NC_136181.1:295245-413419 GCF_965212315.1 Lampetra planeri
AAACCTACTACTATATTTTGCCACTGGTAAAGGAGGTCTCATAATGTGTTGAAAGTTCAATTTGAATTCACAATTTTTATTGAGGGACTGTGTTGTCTTGGTGTGGTCTGGGACTGTTTTTGCTGTTGTTTTGCTGCCTTTCCGAAGCTTGCGAATTGAATTTTCTATTTGATCTCATAAACTTTATTTGTTTATTGTGATGTTATCTTCCTTCCCTGGTATGCAGGAGGTCGAGGAGTTTGATCACGACCCTGACGCGTGTATATATTGCGTTTGCGTGTTTATCTTCCTGTGGTCACGTTGATTTTTCCCCTCCACATTTAGAAACATGTATTGAGATTATTTTGGTCTTAGAAATGTCCAAATGATGGGCCACTTTCTTGAACTATAATTTGTGTTCAGGTCGCTTCTGAAAAATAAGTTAATACTTCAGCGGGTTTTGCCTGGTAGGATGGCGATGGTTTGGTTTTATTTCTATGCATTAGGGTGATTTGTTTACCTTTCTTGTACTTTACAATCCGATCGTGTGTTTGTAATGTTTGTTGTTGTAACGTTATGTCCTGCCCCTACTGGACATCTGTGAAAAAGCGCTTTATATGGCTCATCAGATTCCTCAAGTATGAATAAATATGCTGATTCTGATTCTGGGTGTCCAACATGGAGACACGCAATCGTTCATGTAGCCAGGAGGAAGGTCCAAAGACCACTGAAGGACATCAAGCATCTTCAGGAGGGATTGGAGAAAGAGAAGGGGCAGATTCTGCGACACAAGTGTAGTGAGTTCAACTGAGTCACAGCCGTATACTTGGAGGCAACACATTTATTTAACTCCAACACACGGGGTAACTTCCCGTTAACAGAATAACAACCTATGGTGGTGACGACCAGGCTAACTACACTAATTACAACGTAACTAGCTACTACGGACCGGGACCACAGCTCGGGTCCAGGTCCATGTGTTTGGCGACTCGTTGAACGGAGACCGTAGAACGTTGACGAAGGTTTCTTCCAGGATGAACAACAACAACAACAACCCTGGTCCCTCTCAGGAATCGGCTTATATTCTCTGCGGAGTGGCTGGCTCCGCCCTTGGCTACCAACACCTTCCAGAATCCTCGAGACGGATCTCGATCCCAACCACGTGACCCCCCTAGCACTTGGGGCCCCTTTGTCGACTTAACTGGTCACGTGTCCTCTCGGGTCAACCAGAGTGCCATGGCCTTTGGTAATCTCATCCTACGGCCGGCACTCACACACCCTATCCTGTAAGGTAGGCACTGCACGCCAAGCGTGGTGCCATCTAGCACTATCAATCAGCGCTCACTGGGCCCCTCGAGGGCCGGTAATACACCCACATCCTTGTGGTATCCGTGATGTCGTTACACCACACGCGGTTCCTTTATAGGACCGGCACTGCACTGTGACATCCCGCGATGTCACTACACAAGGACAAGCTTCATGCCAACCTCAAGAGGTTTGTAATTCCCACAGTGAATTGAAAACAGCAATGAGTGGAGATCGTGGAAGAGGAGGAAGGGAGGGAGGAAGGGAGGGAAAGAGGGGGAGGGAGGTGTCGTTCTGGTTGTGTGAGATTGAGCTGCAACAGCTCAGCCGTCAACAGAAGCAACCCACATAGGGCAATAACGATAGAGCCGCTATCAACTAATAAGTTGGACAACGAGGTCACCAAAACACATATAAAATGGTATCTATTGAAATAAAAACGTTTTATTATTATTTTACCAGGTAAGGCCTCACTGAGCGATATAACTCTTTTTCAAAAGCGACCTTCCCACAAATGAAAGCGCAACGAAGTGGCGTATAGCATAGACATGTATTGCAGTCAACTACTCTAAACGTAATGTTTCTAAATTTACACGATTTAACATCGACGTAATTATTTCACACAAGCGTGTGTATGTTTATCTTCCACATGCATGCGTGAAATATACATTATTTTGATTCCTCAGTAGTGTGTAGCCTTTGTAATAACGTGACGTGAGAAGAGTGGCCAAAAAACTCAAACACTGATACCACTTGGCTGCACAGTAACCACGTGGCATTATATATCTCTCCCCGCTGTTAACAATGATAATTGAAATTCGCATAGAATCTAAATGTCAGAGGCACCCTGAGGCCTAAGACATCTGTACAGAGCAAGTATGTAAACACAGACACCACATGTAGACAGTTGCTGTATTTACGAGTGAACACACGAATAGTGGTGACTACCAACCGCATAAGAGTATCGTCGCATATGCGCACCACAACAGTGTTAATGGCAGATTATCACTGTGTTAATAGGAGAGATTAGGCAGAGAGATTAGGGGGATTAGCAAGATAATGTCATGTCTATGTGTAACACAAGCTGCGGCGCTGCCAACTGCGCTGTGAGGAAAGCGCGTCCACGCAAGTGAACAACAGTAACCGTGGTCGCGTCATTGAGACACAAAGCCCATCACACAGCCAGAACCATCGATACATCGAGGATAAGGAAGCAGAGGTGGCCATGTTAGTGAGACCCCAGCCCGTTAATGCAGAGGCACCTAACAGGGCAATGCAACTCAGAGAGTCGGAGAGAACAGCCAAACGGCAGGGAAAAATGGAAGCACCACAGAAAGTTACAATTAAATATCAGCTGACACGACTTAACAAATTATCCAAGGCAACCAAGACACCGCGTACAATAGCAACCACATACCGTCGTACACTCACCTACGTGTAGGCCGTGACATGCTATATTTTCACAGTGCAACCTACCATTGTGACAGTCATTACAGCAAGGGGCGCTTTTTCGCTGCCCTGAATGGGTCTCAAACGACGTGGCTAAAATGCGAATCTAATCGCAATGAATGAAGGGATATTTATCACTCGGATGCCTGCACAGCCTCCCCGAGACCTCCCCAAGGGACAAATCAGACTGTGGTTTTGCAGCAGTTTATAATATCAACAACTTCAAATGTTATCTTCACGTTGAAAAAATCATCATATTAAAAAAAATAAACACAGCTAAATTATTGATAGAATAGTATTTTTTATTAGAAAAATTACTTTTCATCTCCAGCTGCCGAGTGGGACGGCACCTCAACGCCCCTAGTGGACAAAGCGCACCAGTCTAGTTTGCAGGATTTTTCTTTTTAAAGTCTGTCTTGGCTCAGCAATCCTTTGATGAAAAAGAGGACTGTGTTGAGTGGGCATCAGACCTAGCCACCACGTTGTCGGCCTTGGACTTGCCCGAGTTCTTCTCCCTCGATGGTATTGACGTGGGCATCGTTCAAGGCATCTATGGTCATCTCGTGCTCTACCTTCGTGTGCGTGCAGTGACACCCCAGGAGCGACACTATTTAGAGACACTGAGAGACACAAGGGAAGGCATTTAGAGGCTCCGGGAGACAGGAATGTGGAAACCGAGTTGAGCCACAGCTGTTTCCCCCCCTCCTTCCACTCTCCCAGTTTCCCATCTCTGCCCCCCTGCCCTGGATTCCTGCAGAATTGAATGTGCTTAGGTATAATGATCCATGAGCACGGTTGGCTACGTACGGTGCGAAGGAAGTTTAACATACATACGTTCAGTTGAACGTTCAGTAAAACACTCAGCTGTGGCGTACACAAGGCCATCGCTTATATCCATATAATTAATGCTGATTCCGTCCAGTTTGTGCTGGTCAGTTTCTGGACCAGGATGTACCGGTTCGTCTGGTCGTGAAAGGTAAGCGAGCGGTCCAGTTTCAGCCTCCATCTCTGAAGATATCCCTCCATGGTGTTTAGGTGCCTGCTTCTGTTGCCAGGTAAAGGTCACCAGCAAATGTAAATTGTATCTGCTTCAGTGGATGCATGTCGCGTGTATACTTAGACTCAGCGCAGTCAAGTGGGTCTGGCTGTCAACGACCCCAGCACTGAGAGACTTCAGCCGGTTACTGTTCAACCATAACGTATTCAGATTCACGAGTTGGTCAAACACTCCCATAGGGAGAGCCGTGAGCTGGTTGTCATGGAGAGGCAACTTCTTTTGATTCTCCAAATTATCACGCACGCATGCATCTTCTCCAAACTTATTAAAAGCATTACGTAAAATACACTAAAAACTACTGGCTACAATGTTAGTATGTTGGAAAAACTTTATACATTGACGGCAAGGGAGCATTTAATCCAGCATGTGCTTGTATCTATATGGTGGCAGCAGAAGGCAGTACAGCAAAATTAATTGAACTCAATTGTACCCATGTCAACCTAGGGGTGGCCCTATGCTCCCTGCCTTCATCGCCTCGCATTGACCAGTGTGGAGAAGTATCGCCAAATAACACCCTTCATAGGTGCTGCTCGCTAACAGCATTTGGCCCAACAGCCTATGAGGGCTATACAGGGGATATTTGTCGTTGGGGTGTGTGTGTCTGTGTGTGTGCATCTACACGTGGCCCCGTGTGTGTGCAATTGTGGCGGCTCATTGCTCCCTTCCCTTTTTTGTTTAACCGTAACACATTTTATAACACTGACTGTACGTGCATTTAATACAGCATATTATTGTGTTTCTACTTACGAACCGTTTGACCTACGAACGGCTCTCAGGAACGGATCTCGTTCGCAAGTCGAGGGATACCTATACAATGTTACTGTCAGTGACTTGACATTCCAGAGAATACACTTGCGAACTAGGTTATAGTTGCATTTCTGAGTCACATGCAACATATATCATTATAGAGTTATAGTATCAGGAACAGGAGACACCTCGAAGCTTTTCGAAGTGCAATTCAGCTTTGTAACCGTGCCATCTCTGCAACACTGCTTGGTTCGTGTTTAAAACCTGGAGATCTATGCAACCTTCATCGGTTCGTGCCCAAGAAGTGCCAAGCTCTGTGAGTTTGTGAACTCTGCAACTAATGCTTGGCTTGTGCCAAGACTTGTGAGTCGTAGACATCGCTCTGCTAGACCTGTCTTTAACCTGTGAGCTTGCAACCTTGGCATCCTGTTTGAGCCAGTGTCCGCGATTCATAAGCTTTGGGTCATGTTGTGTCTATACCCCCTTTTTATTTTTTATTTTATTTTATTATTTTCATTAAGAATTATTCTGCCAACATATATAATATTGTTTTTTTATAGACGCGGGGCAACGTGGGAACGAACACGCTCCCACACTTCCACAGATGCGCGCATACCTCATTTCAAAGGCTAGAGGGCATGAAAGAGGGCAATCAAGGTCATAAAAACTCCCCGAATTTCACACAAGAGGAACAAGGGAGGGGGGGATTGCAAACGGGGGTTAGAATGACATCCTTTCGTTAAAAAGCCTTACAAAACCAGGCACCACGAAAGAAGAGATAATTATATTCTTAACAAAGAAAATAGCATCGACAACAAAAAAAAACACAGACGGGTTTGAATCCTCATGTATTAATTCCATACGGATATTACGTACCCTTGGTAGTTTCTACGCGGCCGGGCCGAAGCATCACAGCCACCTTTGTCTCCCCGCAACACGGACAGCAGGATTTGCACACGCGAGCAAATAACATTTTCATGGGAGATCGGGTCACGATGAAATACCGTGAACACGGTTACGGCATAACTTGGGTCGCTTGCAATCAACTCACAATGGAACTAAGCAGCAAATAAGTCGCATTTCAACTTCCAAACCAAAACAACTTGAGCTGTGTGAGACAAAAGATATGATCCCGAGCAAGGGAGGGAATCATTGAGCTCGCATAACGCGTAGGTTCTCGCGGCAATATTGTCCATAACAAAGACAGGGAGTATGATTTATATCTCGGTGCGAACGCGAGTCGTCGGTCTGGTTAATGGATAACTTGGGTGTCGCCGTCGCGAGGCCCCCCCCACCCCTTCTTCCAGAATGATTACACAGCTGTGTCTTCAAAGCTAATAAACACACGGACGGACACACACGGACGCAGATGCGTTCACCCCCACAGGAATGTTTTATGACACAGCCTTTTGAACAACAAAAAAAAAACTGAGTGGATTTTCCCAATATAAAGCAGAGGCAAAATCCATTCAAAACATCTCGTCTCTGGGGCTTCAGCCCCCACCATCTCGTCTCCGGGGCTTCAGCCCCCAGCATCTCGTCTCCGGGGCTTCAGCCCCCAGCATCTCGTCTCCGGGGCTTCAGCCCCCAGCATCTCGTCTCCGGGGCTTCAGCCCCCAGCATCTCGTCTCCGGGGCTTCAGCCCCCAGCATCTCGTCTCCGGGGCTTCAGGCCCCACCACAGATCGTCACGGGGCGTCGGCTCCATCTCCTCTCGTCACCGCCAACGAAGAAGCTTTTCGTCATACAGAATGACGAGGTTCGCGGGGTAGCGACGTGCAGCAACAAGCCGAGGTCTGCACCACCTGAGAAGAATCGCTACCCTGAGTCGCCGAGCTGCGAGTGAAGCTGACGGAGACTCCAGCTACCACTCCCGAGCCAACAAAGACACCAACGTCCACCCTGCAACGAACGAAGCATCGCTCCTCGTCAGAGTGACGACCAGCGAACAACCCGCAGGAAAGGCGGAGATCGCCAAGCGAGCAAAGCAGAGAGCGCGAAGCAGTGGAGAAAGCCTGATTGAACGGCTGTGAGGAGGAGGACAGCGCCATCGAATGCGCCGTGTGTTTAATACGCACACCCAGATCAACTAGCATCAACCAAAACCGACTCGTCATCCCGCAGTGGAGAAAGAGAGTCAAAGTCTTCCCAACGAGCGCCGCCGTCAGAGCTGCAGAGAGGCGCCATCGCGCTGTCAGCTACCGAGGACCGCCAAGCACCGCCGCTCAACTCCCTGCGGAGAAAGTCGCGTCTGCAATCCGCACGGGCTGAGAAAATCTACGAACAGGGGTATCCGCTTCCACACACAGGCTCAAGGAAGCACAGAGAATATCTTGTCAAACCAGTTTTCTTTGTCAGAGTCTCGCCGAAGAATTAATTAAAACAGAGCCAGTACTCCCTCTCACAACACGCATCCACCCACTCTTGTCTCAAACATTTCGTTAAAAGGATTTTATACTTGACGATGAATCTATTGACATATACTTTCGCCTCTGGGGTATAATAAGTGCTTTTATTACCGCCATACGAAGTGTGTCATGCTTGTTTTCAAACTCGGTCAGTCGCCGATTGTGATCGATACATGGGGGAACTAATGAGATGCCTGGTGAAAGGTAGAGGTTACGATTGTTAGAAGTGTTTTTAGTCATTCAATTTCGTAATTGCATAATCTCGCAAATGCATAAGTTTTTGTCATTCATATTAGTTAATTGCATAATCTTGCTCATGAATTATTGACGCATGTTTGACCTGCATGATAGAATGTCACATGCTTGTTAGAATAAAATTGTCATCACAGAAGCATATCGAGTATTCCTTCCAATTCCATGCAAAACTGTCTTATTCTTGAGAACTGTAGCCTGTGATGAGATATGAAACTGGAGACCTAAAATAACATAACACACTAGGATAATCGGTAAATGTTTAATCAATGATAATCGTGTTATCCTGATTGATACGACTCTGGATAAACGAAACTAAGCCTAATTACCATAACTGCACACATTAACATAATCGCAAGCATCCGCATAAATTACTACGATTACCTCCGTGATTATCATAATTTATGCATATAATTAAACACATTATCATAATTTATGCATATAATTACACACATTAACATACTTACTGCGATTTGTGCATTTTTCGGAAAATTATTATTTTTTATTATTTTTATCAAAATTTCTTAACTCAACACATACAACATAATGGGGTGGCGTCGTCCGGAATCGATACCACGAAGGAGATAAAATGTTCAAAATTATGTTTTTTTAATCCTTGAGCCCAGAGATTACAGAAAGGGTGAGAATGGTTTTGAATCCAGAAACCGCATCCTTACACCGCATAGAGAGCAAGGCGTACATGGCATGGTTATACAGAGCTAAGAATCATAATTCGGATCCAGAACACAGGGAGAGGGATAAGGAACCCAGCCTCTCAGAGAGGAATAGAAATCACTGAGCAGTCCCACAATGCAGGGAGGAACAAACATGCACGCACCTGTGGCAAAATAAACCAGAGAGAGGTTGGCACGAGAATGAGAGTGGCACAAAGCCAAACATTCAGGAGAATCACAGAATGTGGAGGCCAAGGGCAGAATCATATCAACACCCCATGCCCCGACATACGCAAGGTCAAAATTACCCACAATAATGGCAAAGCAACAATCCAGGAAAAATTTGGCACCCAAATGGGAGTAACACTGGGCCAAAAATGTACGAGAATCGCAGGAGGGGGAGGTTCAGAACAGAACCATATCAACACCCCATGCCACGACACACACGAGGTCAAAGTTGCACACAAAGATGGCGAGATAACCATCCAGCGGGAAGGTGGCACATAGACTGCGGAGGTACGGAGGCGAACATTCAGGAGAATCGCAGAATGTGGAGGCTAAGGGCAGAATCATATCAACACCCCATGCCCCGACATACGCAAGGTCAAAATTACCCACAAAAATGGCAAAGTAACAATCCAGGAAAAATTTGGCACCCAAATGGGAGTAACACTGGGCCAAAAATGTACGAGAATCGCAGGAGGGGGAGGTTCAGAACAGAGCCATATCAACACCCCATGCCACGACACACGCAAGGTCCAAATTACACACAAAGATGGCAAGATAACCATCTAGCGGGAAGGTGGTACACAGACTGCGGAGGTACGGAGGCGAACATTCAGGAGAATCGCAGGATGGGAGGTCAAACACAATCGGTCCAATTCCGACCAATTTCTCCACCGGCTATACCAGAAAGGAATAGAGAGACAACACCAAATGCGGTCCAAATACATGATGAACCACCCACAGTGAGTGCGAGCGAGCGGTCCACACGCGCCCCACCCGCCGAGGTTTTGTTAAACCCTGAGCTCAATGGGAAATGCAAGCAGGCTGCAAGTGACAGGGCGGGCAATACCGCCACGACCGGGAAACATTAAATGCATACGATGCGGTAGGAAACACGAGCAGTGCGCCCGTAAATGACGCGCAGATCGAATGCTATGACAGGGCTGAATTGAAGTGTGATCGGACAGTAGATAACAGACAGCAGAGAAAAAGAGGACAACCAGAGCGCACAGGGAAAACAGTGCCGCACGTCGCAAGAGCGCGCGATGGTGGGGCAGAGAGAGCGAACACAGAGACACGCCCTGAGGAGTGCAGGCGTGAGCCTTTGAATGAAAAATATCCAAGGGAAACCAAAATTAAGGTGGATCGGAGTGCTGGAATGGAGACGAATGTCCATGACGTATCGGGAATGGTGTTGAAATCTAACCCACTCGGAAACACCAAAAGGGTAACATTACGAGGCACGGAATTAAATCGACACACTGACTCGTCAAATGTGCATGTAATCGCAGAGAGAGCGAATGCCATTGACGACGGAGTACAGAAGTTGGTTGTGTGCGCGAATTCTGATTTTGTGCAGCACAATTTTACACCACACATTCCCACGACGCGAGAGAGTGATAGAGGAAATTACAAAAACGAACCTCAAAACCGTGATTGAAAGATCAAAGCGATAAGCACTACGAACCAAGTTAATGATGTTGGGAGATTGCATGAAAGAGTCAAAGGTTACTCTAAAATATCTGGCCATGAGAATATGGTTAATGGACAGGAAAAGGCTAGGAACGAACCAAGTCTGAAGGACAAGGCATGGGGAGCAGCATTGCCACCTAAAATTAAAAGTGGCAAACCAGATGATAATAACTTGGTAAAAAGATTGCAAGGATGTAACAGGAGGAAAATAACGCAAAAATGCGTTCGAAACCGCTACCTAGCGTTTCCCAGGATTTAACAAAAAAAAATAATATCCGCCGTAGTTATGATGTATGAGAACCGATGTAACGTAATATCGATGTTTAACGTTTTGTTTTATTTTCTTTGCTCAATTCAAATGTAACCATGTTAAGATCGTGATACGTGCGCGCGTGTCGTAAGAAAGAACCACCGAAACTGCTACCTAGCGTTTCCCAGGATTTAGCAAAAACAAAAATTAATATTCGCCGTAGTTATGATGGATAAGAACCGATGTAACTTGTTGCCTTGATGTTTAACGTGTTGTTTATTTTCTTTGCTTATTTCAAAGGTAACCATGTTAAGATTGGAACACGTACGCGCGCGTGGTAAGAAATAACCGCCGAGAGTGAGGGCGGCTGATGGATTCATGACGAAAAAAAGGGGGCATTACTTTGTTTGAAAATTCGCCAGTGGCCAAATCGACCCCTGATAATTTTCAAAAGGGCGGATTGTTGTGTCTATACCCCCTTTTTATTTTTTATTTTATTTTATTATTTTCATTAAGAATTATTCTGCCAACATATATAATATTTTGTTTTATAGACACGGGGCAACGTGGGAACGAACACGCTCCCACACTTCCACAGATGCGCGCATACCTCATTTCAAAGGCTAGAGGGCATGAAAGAGGGCAATCAAGGTCATACAAACTCCCCGAATTTCACACAAGAGGAACAAGGGAGGGGGGGATTGCAAACGGGGGTTAGAATGACATCCTTTCGTTAAAAAGCCTTACAAAACCAGGCACCACGGAGGAAGAGATAATTATATTCTTAACAAAGAAAATAGCATCGACAACAAAAAAAAAACACAGACGGGTTTGAATCCTCATGTATTAATTCCATACGGATATTATGTACCCTTGGTAGTTTCTACGCGGCCGGGCCGAAGCATCACAGCCACCTTTGTCTCCCAGCAACACGGACAGCAGGATTTGCACACGCGAGCAAATAACATTTTCATGGGAGATCAGGTCACGATGAAATACCGTGAACACGGTTACGGCATAACTTGGGTCGCTTGCAATCAACTCACAATGGAACCAAGCAGCAAATAAGTCGCATTTCAACTTCCAAACCAAAACAACTTGAGCTGTGCGAGACAAAAGATATGATCCCGAGCAAGGGAGGGAATCATTGAGCTCGCTTAACGCGTAGGTTCTCGCGGCAATATTGTTCATAACAAAGACAGGGAGTATGATTTATAACTCGGTGCGAACGCGAGTCGTCGGTCTGGTTAATGGATAACTTGGGTGTCGCCGTCGCGAGGCCCCACCCACCCCTTTTTCCAGAATGATTACACAGCTGTGTCTTCAAAGCTAATAAACACACGGACGGACACACACGGACGCAGATGCGTTCACCCCCACAGGAATGTTTTATGACACAGCCTTTTGAACAACTAAAAAAAAACTGAGTGGATTTTCCCAATATAAAGCAGAGGCAAAATCCATTCAAAACATCTCGTCTCCGGGGCTTCAGCCCCCACCATCTCGTCTCCGGGGCTTCAAACCCCAGCATCTCGTCTCCGGGGCTTCAGCCCCCAGCATTTCGTCTCCGGGGCTTCAGCCCCCAGCATCTCGTCTCTGGGGCTTCAGCCCCCAGCATCTCGTCTCCGGGGCTTCAGCCCCCAGCATCTCGTCTCCGGGGCTTTAGCCCCCAGCATCTCGTCTCCGGGGCTTCAGCCCCCAGCATCTCGCCTCCGGGGCTTCAGCCCCCAGCATCTCGTCTCCGGGGTTTCAGGCCCCACCACAGATCGTCACGGGGCGTCGGCTCCATCTCCTCTCGTTACCGCCAACGAAGAAGCTTTTCGTCATCCAGAATGACGAGGTTCGCGGGGTAGCGACGTGCAGCAACAAGCCGAGGTCTGCACCACCTGAGAAGAATCGCTACCCTGAGTCGCCGAGCTGCGAGTGAAGCTGACGGAGACTCCAGCTACCACTCCCGAGCCAACAAAGACACCAACGTCCACCCTGCAACGAACGAAGCATCGCTCCTCGTCAGAGTGACGACCAGCGAACAACCCGCAGGAAAGGCGGAGATCGCCAAGCGAGCAAAGCAGAGAGCGCGAAGCAGTGGAGAAAGCCTGATTGAACGGCTGTGAGGAGGAGGACAGCGCCATCGAATGCGCCGTGTGTTTAATACGCACACCCAGATCAACTAGCATCAACCAAAACCGACTCGTCATCCCGCAGTGGAGAAAGAGAGTCAAAGTCTTCCGAACGAGCGCCGCCGTCAGAGCTGCAGAGAGGCGCCATTGCGCTGTCAGCTACAGAGGACTGCCAAGCGCCGCCGCTCAACTCCCTGCGGAGAAAGTCGCGTCTGCAATCTGCACGGGCTGTGAGAAAATCTACGAACAGGGGTATCCGCTTCCACACACAGGCTCAAGGAAGCACAGAGAATATCTTGTCAAACCAGTTTTCTTTGTCATAGAGTCTCGCCGAAGAATTAATTAAAACAGAGCCAGTACTCCCTCTCACAACACGCATCCACCCACCCTTGTCTCAAACATTTCGTTAAAAGGATTTTATACTTGCCGATGAATCTATTGACATATACTTTCGCCTCTGGGGTATAATAAGTGCTTTTATTACCGCCATACGAAGTGTGTCATGCTTGTTTTTAAACTCGGTCAGTCGCCGATTGTGATCGATACATGGGGGAACTAATGAGATGCCTGGTGAAAGGTAGAGGTTACGATTGTTAGAAGTGTTTTTAATCATTCAATTTCGTAATTGCATAATCTCGCAAATGCATAAGTTGTTGTCATTCATATTAGTTAATTGCATAATCTTGCTCATGAATTATTGACGCATGTTTGACCTGCATGATAGAATGTCACATGCTTGTTAGAATAAAATTGTTATCACAGAAGCATATCGAGTGTTCCTTCCAATTCCATGCAAAACTGTCTTATTCTTGAGAACTGTAGCCTGTAATGAGATATGAAACTGGAGACCTAAAATAACATAACACACTAGGATAATTGGTAAATGTTTAATCAATGATAATCGTGTTATCCTGATTGATACGACTCTGGATAAACGAAACTAAGCCTAATTACCATAACTGCACACATTAACATAATCGCAAGCATCCGCATAAATTACTACGATTACCTCCGTGATTATCATAATGTATGCATATAATTACACACATTATCATAATTTATGCATATAATTACACACATTAACATACTTACTGCGATTTGCGCATTTTTCGGAAAATTATTAATTTTTATCATTTTTATCAAAATTTCATAACCCAACACATACAACAGTCAAACACTTACTTCCTTGGCTAAACACTTAAGTCTGTTCTTGCATCACTTGATATTATCACCGCGTTCATCTTGTCATAATCTGACCAAGAGATTTATATTGCCGTTAACGTTTTTTTTACGTGAATTGCCCTGTAACCCAAGTGTGGGTGAATGCCTCAGTCGTGAAGTTGAAGAGAGGATCAAAAAGGGCTGTACTTTGGTTGGCAGTCGGTCCTCCAGCTTCTAGTCACGATCAGGAATGAAGATGAATACAGTGTCGAGTGTACAGGGCAGTGGTAACATCCTCTCTCATCTATGGAGCAGAGACATGGACACCGTGCATGGCACCTGAAAGAGGTTGATAGGGTTCAGCAACGCCATCTTATGTCCGTGATGAGTATGATTCGCTCGCAGGAGAACTCACAATCTCCTTCACAGTAAACGATCTTTTTTTCGAGAAGATTACTGCACCACCATAGTAATGATGGATGTATTAAAGTGTCTCTTCAGTAACCTGGATAAAGGCCACTACTGCTTTGCACTATTCCTTACCTTGTCAAAAACCATTGATACTGTTGACCATGATATTCTTACTCACAAGACTTGGTCGACTAAAATCGTCACACAGTACAATCAAATGGTTTAAGAGCTACCTCTCAGCACTTTATCAAAGGTAAATAGTGATAACATCTCATTCATACATTTTAGAAATAACAAGGGGTGCTCAACAAGGTGCTGTGCTGGGTTCAATTGTGTTCTCTTGCTATATAAAAAATCTTGGACTAAACTTGAATCACTCAGAATTAAATCTCTTTTCTGATGACACTGTTATGCTAGTATCAGGTAAATATCCTAAAGAATGAAGTGAAACAGAATGTCCAACACGATTCCGATTTAATTCAACGTCAATTGTCAGCACTAAAATTGCTCCTAAATCCCAAAAAAGCGAAGATCATAAAATTTGCCTCAAACAAAAATCCAGTTTCACTCTCTTCACCTATTATTGATATCAGAAACACCATAACTGAACACGCAGAGTTCTTCAAATAATTGGATTTACTAATTAATTGTACTTACATTCCAACCCCAAGTTGATCATATGTTGAACAAAATAAAAAAATTGATATTTATAAAGAAATTGCTTTCCCATTCGACTACTGCAAATTGTTGAAGCTATCAGTCTACCACTGTTTTGACTACGGTGACGCTGCTTACAGATCAGCTCCTCATGAATCACTCAACCCACTTTATAATTCTGCTCTTCGACTTGCACTGGATGTACCATACAAGATGCACCATTGTGACCTCTACTTAAAATCTAATCTCTCATCACTTGATGCAAGAAGAAATATATATTGGACCCTGTTCATCCATACATATTTTATTATCAGATCTGTGCTATACTTTGTTAATTCATTAATTCCATTGTCATATCCAAGAACCTTAGAGGTCCATCTAATTGCATTTAACTATTCCAAGAAGAAGACTTAGTAGAAGTGACAAATCCTTTGCCTTAGCACCGCCGATTTGGAAAAATCTTGTTTCCTCACTGAACATCATGAATCTTCTCTAAAAAAATATTAAGAAGCGAAAGATCAGTGCTAGATACAGTCACATTTGCAAAAGTGATTTGTGAATTTAAACATTAACAATGTATTAAAAGTTAAATTTGAATGTACGCGCATCTTCAGGAGGGATTGGAGGAAGAGATGGGGCAGATTTTGCGATGAAAGGACACGCTTCATGTCAACCTCAAGACGTCTGTCATTCCTACAGTGAATTGGAGACAGCTTGCTTATGAACACAAGCAGTGCCTAAATGAGTAGAACTCGTAGAGTAGGGAGGTGAGGGAGTCGGACGGACGTAGTTGTCTTCCTGGTTGTGTGAGAATCGTGAGAGGATTGGGGTGTGACATCTCAGCCGTCAATAGAAGCAGCCCACAGAGGTCAACAAAGATAGAGCCGCTATCAGCTAATACGTTGGACAACGACGTCACGAAAACACCAACAAAAATGGTAACGCATAGTAAACTATTAAAATAAAAACTTTTTTTATGTTACCAGGTGAGAGCTATGTAGTTCTTTTTCAAAAGCGACCTTCCCACAAATGATAGATCAACGACGTGGCTTATCGTGTAGACATGTATTGCATCCAACTACTCTAAACGTAATGTTTCTAAATTTACACGTTTTAACATCGAAGTAATTATTTCACACAGGCGTGTGTATTTTTGTTTCCACATGCATGCGTGAAATTTAAATTATTTTGATTCCTCAGTAGTGTGTAGCCATTGTAGTAACCTGAAGCGACAAGGGTGGCTTAAACACTCAAACACTGATACCACTTGGGTGCACAGTAACCACGTAGCTTAATACACCTCTCCCCGCTCTTAACAATGATAATTGTAATTTAAATTCGCATAGAATATAAATGTCAGAGGCACCCTGAGGCCTAAGACATCTGTACTGAGCAAGTATGTGAACACAGACACCACATGTAGACAATTGCTGTATTTACGAGTGAATACACTATTAGTGCTGATTGACCAACTGCATGACAAACTGAACACAACCCAAAATATAAACTACATCAGTATCATCAATATACTAAATATACTCTCCAATAAGCTGAGCTACTAACAGTCATACATTACAATTCTATGTCGCAAAAAATATAATATGCCTCCAGCTAAACTTTTTTCTCTTACATCACAAGGGTCTACCCCGTACTATATACTGCCATAGACAAACCCAACATAAAATTATAAACTGCATTACTATACACCACCTTAGACTATACATTGTAATATTACACTATGTATTATTCTACCCACCCTACACACTGCTGTATATTCACTATACAATTACGATACTATATATTACCTTATACATTAAATTAAACATTACACTTTGATACTATTTATTATTATACAATCTGCTATACATTATACCATTGACCGTCGCGTGAAAGGTACTAAGAGGAAGCAACGAAATATGTCAATGGGAGAGTGTGGGTAGGAGACTTGCAGCGGAGCAAAGAATCCATTCCCTGCGGAGAATAAAATATATATAGTCAATTCCAGTGAGTGGACTGTGGTCTGAAAGTCACCGTAATCGTGAACACAATCAGTTAATATCCGAAATGGTTTATTACGTCCTTCCAATGATTGCTGAGCCAGAATCCATCTTCTCGGTTGAAATTGTCTGTGTGTTTGTATATGTGGATCGCCTCATGAACGAATCTCTCATGGTAGCCAGACGGCTTGCAGAGAACCTCTGTCTTGGAGAAGTCAATGTCATGTGAGCCCACTGAATTGTAACAGTGGTCTGCCACGGCTGAGGTGTTTGTCCTACCGTGTTTTAGGTCTGCTTTATGTTCACGGATGCGGTCCGAGACATGTCGTTTGGTTTCTCCAATGTAACTGCTACCACAGAGACAACTTAGTTTGTAGACACCAGGGTACTGTATGTCTGGAACCACATCATTTACAGACGGGACCAAATCACGGATTTTATGTACTGTGTTGAATCGGACCTGGATCTTGTGTTTAATCAGGATTTTGGAGATCTTTTTTGTGACCCCAGCAATGTAGGGTAAGGTGATGGTTTTGAAAGGCTCCTCAACAGGATCCTTCTTGATAGTTGGAGTGATGGCTTTGCGGATTGTGTAGTCGGAGTAACCATTAGCCTTCAGAGCTTGGCGTACGTGTTTGAGTTCACTGGCAATGTGTTCCTGGTCGGAGATGCATTGGGCTCTATGGTGTAGAGTCTTGATGAGGGAATTCTTCTGGGATGGATGGTGTTGAGAATCCGGTTTTAGGTAAGCATCCGTATGGCTGACTTTCCTGTAGACAGAGTGGTTCATTGAACCATCAGGTCTCCTTTTAATTAGGACATCCAAAAAGGGTAGCTTGCCATCTTTTTCGACTTCCATGGTGAATCTGATGGCTGGGTGTATGGAATTGATGTGGTCGAGGAATTGGTCTAGAGCAGGCCGGCCATGTGGCCAGATGACAAAAGTGTCATCTACGTACCTCTTCCATAAGGTCGGGCGTAGAGTGGCAGTCTAGATGGCGGTAGTCTCAAATTTATCCATGAAAAAGTTGGCTACAATCGGAGATATGAGGAGCCCATTGGGGTGCCCTCAGTTTGTTTGTAGAAAGTTCCATTCCAGGTGAAGGATGTATTGGTTAAGCAGTGTCTCACCAGGGGGGTACCTCAGTATTCAGTCCTTGATGAACCAAGTCTTCAATGATTGCGATGGTGTCAGGTACAGGAACTTTGGTGAATATGGAAACCACATCAAAACTGACAAGCAGGTCGTCTGGGGACAGGGAAATTCCCTTGATTGTCGATACCAGGTCAGTAGAGTTTAGTACCGCAGAGGTGTTTTTTCCAGTGAAAGGCCACAGGATTTCAGACAAAAAACGAGCCAGTTTGTAGGTGGGGTAGTTGATAGTAGAGACAATGGGACAAAGGGGTGTATCTTCTTTATGTATCTTTGGCAAGCCATATAATCTTGGTGGCCTGGCTGCAGAAGTTTTCAACGAGAACTGTTTGGTTTTAACAATTAATGCGGTTGAATCAGAAATGCTTTTGTTGGTTTTAATGACGAGGCTGTTGGTGGGGTCTCTTTTTGTTTTTGTATAGCTGCCATCGTTGAGTAGTTGTTGAATTTTGTTGTTATATTATATTTTGTCCATGATGACAGTGGCATTGCCTTTGTCGGCGGAGAGGATGACAATGTCATCCTTCTTTTTTAATTGAGCTAATTCAAAACGCTCATATTTGCTGATGTTGCTAGCTGGCATCTTAGCGTTTTTGAGGGTTGCAGCGATTTCAGATCTTGCTACGTCTGCAGCGATGTGACCCAAGCCCTTGAGAGCCACATCTACTTGGGAAATGATATCATTAACTGGTATGTGTCTAGGTGTGACTGCAAAGTTTAGTCCTTTAGCTAAAACGGATTTCAGACCATCAGAAATAGACTGTTACTGCGATGAATTACGACTTTGTTAACGTCTAGCTTTTCGGTGTGTGGGTCCGGTCTCTTGTTAGAGAGGAGGTTGAATTTGCAAAATCAAGTTGTCCTTACATTTGGTCGACATAGCGGCAGCTGAAGAGAAAGTAATATTGTTAACATGTTCCCAATCCGATGTGGACATTGTTGCAGTCAATGATAAGTGTGATTTGTAGAGTGTCTTGTCTAACTGATCTAGTTCGGTGCGAGTAAGTCTGATTTTCTCTGAGAAAAGAGCTAAGCTAGTTCTAGACAGATTTCGTTTAGCATTAGAAGAAGTTACAGCAGCAGAGGTTAGTGTAAATGCGATTGGTATTAAATTAGAGTCGCGGCATCTCGTCAGAAAGGTGAGAGACTCGATTAGCTGAACCTTCTTATCCCAGAGTTTGTTGAAGGATCTTAAAGTTTTGTGGAATCCCACCCCATAGTGGCGGTTAAATTTTGATTTAAAGCTTTCGTGACTGCAGGGATTCATCTTCTTGGTTTTTTTTAGGTAAAGTCACGTAGAAGGGAAATAATAAAATAATAAAAATAAAACATAATAAAATAATTCTCACGACGTTTCGGCCACAACGCAAGAAGCCGTCCTCAGGTGAAGAACAGGTCTGTCGGAAAGACAGCGTCTGAATGAACACCACCAGGCTTGGCAGCGTATATTTAAGCTGGGTTGGAGGAGGAAGAGCGCCTTGACAAAGGAATTTGCATATCAAGAGGAATTTAGCATATTTATGGGAAATGCAGATATGGGATTAGTCACTACTTCTAGATTTGAAGCTTTCGTGACTGCAAGGATTCATAATCTTGGGTTTTTTCGGTAAAGTCACGTAGGTAAAAAATTAAAATTAAAAAAAGTAAAATAAAATAAAAATAAAATAAAAATCACTACGTTTCGGAGGCAACACAAGCTTCCGTCTTCATGTGGAACCGTCACAGCACGATAGCTGTATCAAGTAAGAGAAATTCCAAGAAAACAGTCCTTGTATGTATACTGGTTGAGGGTGGGAGGAGCCAAGGTAGGCCCCCTTTTTATTATTATGGTAAGGTTGGTGCGGCTGAAACTACGTCTAGTCTACTTAACAAAGGACTGAGCCTTTGTTATGTAGATTTATCCATGCAAAAAAGATTTAACTACACATATTTGGACCATCTTAATTGACAGACTATTCTTTAGTTACTGTTGAGTTTACTGATAGACAGCGAGTTTTGTTTTATCATGTTTAGCTTCTTTTTTTTTCACACGCTGGTTTCCTGCTTTAAGTTTTACCCACCAAGCAACATAGCAGGACGCTGTTTCTTCCTGACCTGCTTTTTTGCTTTTACCTTCTACATGGCAGGGGCTCGGTCCCATTAGCAGCAGTTGCACTTTAACAACTCTGGCACCCCCCCTCTCAGCCAGTCTACATAACAAAGGCTCAGTCCTTTGTTATGTAGACTAGCCGTAGTTTCAGCCGCACCAACCTTAGCAGAATAATAAAAAGGGGGCCTACCTTGGCTCCTCCCACCCTCAACCAGTATACATACAAGGACTGTTTTCTTGGAATTTCCCTTACTTGATACAGCTATCATGCTGTGACGGTTCCACCTGAAGATGGAAGCTTGTGTTGCCTCCGAAACGTCGTGATTTTTATTTTATTTTACTTTTATCAATTTTTATTTTTTAGTCACTGCTTGTGGAATGCGTAGGAGGTGGGCGGGGGGTTTCAACGTCATATTATGCCCGTGCATTATGTAGGATTAGCAGCATCAAAGGGAGGGAGTAGGGTTAGCATTAATAATGGGAAGGAATGTTAATAGTATGGAGCTGCAGCAACTAAACTACCACAAAAAAAAACTAAAATATAAACTACATCAGTATCATCAATATACTAAATATACTCTCCATTAAGCTGAGCTACTAACAGTATTATATTATTTTATTTTTTAATGTTTTTACCTACGTGACTTTACAGAAAAAAACCTAAGAATATGAATCATTGCAGTCACGAAAGCTTCAAATCTAGAATTACTAACAATAAGTCATACATTACAATTCTATGTCGCAAAAAATATAATATGCCTCCAGCTAAACTTTTTTCTCTTACATCACACGGGTCTACCCCGTACTATATACTGCCATAGACAAAACCAACATTAAATTATATACTGTATTACTATACATTGTAATATTACACTATGTATTATTCTACCCACCCTACTGTATACCACACTGCTGTATATTCACTATACATTTACGATACTATATATTACCTTATACATTATATTAAACATTACACTTTTAGACTATTTTTTATTATACAATCTGCTATACACTATACCATTGACCGTGAGGGGGCCGGGGGCCCGGGGGGCCGCCCGGTGGGCATGGATCCCGCACCCATGGCCCAACAGGATTCTCTGACCAACCCGGACAGATCCAAGAGGACGTTGGCTCCACGTTCCTCCGGCCTGGAAGACGAACAGCTGCGACAGTCACAGCAGAGGGACCTGGACCTGGTGGCGGTGGAGGCGGCCCTGCGGGATGAGAAGGTCGCCATACAGGGACCCTGGAGTGGGTTGTACTCCCGGTTGTGTCTGAAGGATGGGGTGGTGTGGGAACTAGTTGAAGTCAGGCAGCCGTGCATCTGTGTTTCTGCCCAGGTGCGTCCCCAGCTGCTACGGCTGGTGCACGACCACCAGCTAGGGGGCCATGATGTGGAATGGCACACTCGGGAGACCCTGCATCACCAGTATATCTGGCCCAAACTGACCCAAGACTTGGCCACCCGGGTACAGGACTGCTGCGCTTTTCAACAGTGTAGGCAAAAACCGGCGTGGTATCAGATGCCCCTGATGCCGTTTCTTCATCACCTGGGCGAACCAGTTGGTTGGGGTCGACCTACAGGGGCCATTCCCGCGGTCCCACTGAGGCAACTGGTATATATTCGTTGCTGTGGAGTATTTATGCGCTATCCAGTGGCAGTGGCCATCCCTGATAAGATGGCCTTTGTGGTCGCCCAGGCGTTTGTTGAGCATTACGTGCTCAAACATGGGATCCCCGAACGAGTCATTACAGACAAGGTAAGAGAGTTTGAGGCAGAGCTATTTCAGGTGCTGTGCCGGGAGTTCGGAATCCAGAAGGACCGAACCACAGCGTAGCACCTCCAAGCAAATGGTATGATGGAGCGCATGAACCAAACTTTGACCGGACAGCTCAAATGCATAGTGGCCGCCAATCAGCAGGATTGGGACGAAAGCCTCCCCTACGCCTACACCACCACGGTACACACGTCGACTGGACAGACCCTGTTCCTAATGATGTTTGGTCGTGAGTCTCGCCTGCCCGCAGATCTGTTGTTCGGCATTCCCCCGCCACAACTGGAGGAAGGGAGCCAGCCCATGGAGCACCTGATGGGAACCCTGCCAGTGGCCCATGGCCGGGCCTACCAGCAGGGAGAGGCCCCTCACCACCAGCAAGAGCAGGGCACCCGTCCCCATGTGGAGCCACCCTTCTACTCGGTGGGCTCTAAGGTGTGGCTGCATACCCCGCATATAGGGGCCGGACAGGTGGGGAAGCTGACCACCTACTGGCGAGGACTCTGGACCATGGTGCTGATCCAAGGCGGGGAGAGGGGTCGAGAGATGGTGGTTAAAACCATGGAGGGCAGCCCCTGCTGGGGAGGTGCCAGCCTCTCGGGTGCCCCGAAATCCCGAAACCCCCACACTCCCCATGCCCCCCATACCCGATGCCTTCACACCATACATGGGCCCCGCTGGGCCCGGGTTCCCAGCGTACCCTGACCCAGCAGGGAGGCAACAGGCGCAACGACACCTAAACCCCTCTGCCCCTGAGTTTGTTCCCCAGTCAGCTGATGTCAGAGGGCATGAGGAGCCTCTGGAATGGAGACGGAGACCACCCGCCGGGGCCTCGGAAAGCTGGGCCACCACCCACAAAACCAGCAATGAGAGCTGGGAGGGTCTCGCAGACTCCACGGTGCTACCTGGTTGGAGCGACCCAGGCGAGGTGCTCCAGTCAGCCCGGGACTGGGACGGGCAACTCGGGGGGCTACGTGGTGCCACTGCCTTGAAGCAACTCTGCAAGCGCCACGACCCCCCCTGGCCCCAACACTGAGCACACAAACGCAGCACACACAAGTAGTGTCCTGGCGGGGGATTGCCTGGCACAATAGGTTTTAATCCGAAGGGTCCTTAGCAGGAAAGTTCCATGATTTCCCATTGCAAGGAGATTGGCTGACCCTCGCAGGATAGGTTACATTGTGGTGCCTGAGTTGCTTTAATAGTGTATTGGCGCAAAAAGGTTTACCGAGCCAGGCACAATGAGTCATTCATGACATCGGGAGGGGCTGGGCGGGAATAAGCAAGAAGGGCAGAACATGAGATCAGGGGATCTCAGCGCCACAACCTCCACCAACCCCTGTACCCAATACACACTCGCAGGGTGTGTATTCGCCAGTTAGGCGTCATTCCGGATGAACAAGGGTGAGTAATACATTAATGAGTACGGACGGACAGACAATGGGTCGCAGAAGCACCAGCGGCACTGCTCCATGTAAGAAGAAAAACGGGCAATAATCACAGGTCAGGTGCACGATTGGCCGCGCGGTACAACGCGACCCGGGTTTTTGAAGTCAAGAGGATTAAAGAGGAGCCTGAGGCCGTTCACGTAGACTCTTCTTCAACATCTTGGCCGCAAAGACCCCCCCCTCATGCCATCCTGCCTTTTCGAGCCACTCGCAGCATGCGTGAAATGCCAGCGAATGCTACTACGAGGAAGTGATAGGCGAGGTTTTTTTCCATCCTTTCCCCTCCGCCTCTCACAGCGTGTGTGCGACGCCGTGGGTACAGCTTCGAGCCAGCAGCACGGGGATGTCCCTCAGAGAGAACGCTAGCGCGGGGGGCCCCATCACTCAGTCGGCAGGGGCCCAGCAGGAGACAACCGACGCAAAGGGGCAGAATGGGCGGACGTCGCGCCCCACCTGTCTAGTCAGGGTGGTGGGGTGGACGTCGAGCCCCACACATGTTGCCCGCATACCCAGCCACTGCATGCAGCTTCTGTTTGGCCGCATACAAGGGGGCAAACGGGCACGTTATGGGTTGGAGAAGAGATGGACTGATGCATAATGGAAGAATGTGGAGCTGAGTGGATTTTCCGACGACTAGTACTAGCAGTGTCAAGATCGGCCTCTGGAGGGAGGCTCGTGAAGGACACTACTGGTTAGTTGGAGGCCGTCACCCTTCAACAACAACTGAAGGCAGAGGAGCAACGCTCGCAACAACAAGCGCTGCGCCGGGCAGCTAAATTACAGCAAATTGGCACAGTTTTGGGAACAGCTGGTGTGTCTACCAGTCATCTCAGTCAGACAACCCATGGCACCTGGGTCTGTCCCGATACTTCCTGTCAGCGACTCTTTGACACTTCACGTGGCCTCAAAGTGCACCTGGCTTGGCAAAGTACTGTGGTGACGTCACCGTCACTTAGTAGCAAGTAGCGAGTATTCGTGTGTGAAAGTGAGTGTGTGCGTGTGTATGCGCGCACACAATATGTTTGTGCACGCGTGCACCGGTATGTGAGTGTACGTGGGGAGTGGAAGTGTAATGTTTAGCGCGCTGTGCTACAAACCTGGCGACCAAAGTTCGATTCCCGCTCTTGACCAACATCAGTGACGATTATCTGAATGGGTTTTGGACCTCCCCTAGGTAGCCTCAATTGAGTAAATAGTATTGTGTGTAAACATCACCACTGGAGAATCAATGGTGGTCTATGGTGGCCTGGCGTGGTGATACCCACTCACCCCTCGTGGGCCGTGCCGGCCTTTATAGGCGCTGCTCTCCAACAGTCTGTTAAGGCTACAGGGGGGTCGTTATCGTCGGAGTGTCTGTCTACGCGCACACGTGCTCCATGTGTGTGTGTCTGTCTTTCTGTGCACATATTTGTATTTTTTTGTGTTGTGTGTGTCTGTCTGTGCATGTGTGTGGGTAGTGGTAGTGTAGCGGTTAGCACGCTGCGCTACGAACTTGGAGACCCGGATTCGATTGCTGCTCACGGCCAACACTAGTCTCGACTATTTAAACCGGGCTTGGGCTCCCCTAGGTCGACTCAGTCTCAAATGAGTACCTGGTGCAATGTGTAAACATCGCCACTAGGGAGACAAAGGCGGCCGGGCGTGGTGTTGGCCACCCACCCCCTCGTGTGTCGTGCTGGCCTTCAGAGGTGTTCGCTAACAGCACTTGCCCCAACAGTCTGTTAAGACTATACGGGGGATCTGTGTCTTTGTTTTGTGCATGTGTGCCCGCGTGCTCCGTATGTGTGTGAAATTGTGGTGACTCTTTGCGCCCTTTCCGAGAAGCAAGATATAATCAGATAAGTGAAAATAAAACGGATTTTTCCTTTTTTATTTACTGGACAGTTTTTTACAGTGTTACATGCAAATGTACAATATATATTTTTAATAAGTTTAACAATGATTACATTTTTTGTTGAACCGCAACACATTTCTTAACACTGACTGTGTGGGCATTAAAATACAGTAAATTGTTGTATTCCGACTTAACGACCCGTTTAACTTACGAACGGGTCTCCCGAACAAATAACTTTCATAAGTCGAGTACTTTCTGCAATGTTGCGTTGATAAAGGACCCACAGCTATAAGAGAAGATCCTTACCTGTAAACATCTGGAAGTTCACCAGCATTGGTTCAAGCAGACCTTAGTTCTGCTGCTGAAGAGACACTTAATGTCAAAACCAGTCCAGTGTTGCTTGCCTTGAACCAAAGCTGCTGTTAGGATGCGCTCCCAGAAGGCCATGTGGCTGATGGGATGTGGAAAACGAACGTTACATTATTTATAATATATATGTAAGGAGGGACATATATGCTCATTCGTTCGTTTCTCAGTCCGCTTGTCCTGGCGAGGGTCTCAGCGGCAGCATGTTGAGTAGGGCGGTCCAGACCTCCCTTTTCCTGGCGATAGACTCTAGCTCTTCCTGGGGAACTCCCAGGATTTCCCAGGCCAGCTGAGCGACAGTCCCTCAAGCACATTCTGGGCTGGCCCCAGGATCAGTGTGACGTGCCAGGTACAATTTAAGAGGGAGTCTACTGGGGGACATCCTTACCAGTTGCCCAAACCACCACGAATGGCTTCTCTCGATCCGGAGGAGCAGCGGCTCGACTCTGAGGCTCTCCGGATTACCAAAATCCTCACCCGATCACGGAGAGTTATCTCGGCAACCCTGAGGTGAAGCCCCATTTAGGTCCCTTGTACCCAAGATCCCATTCTTTCGGTCATTACCCAGCCCATTACCTCCTGCCAGAAGTGAGCTCAGTGGTCAGCGTGCTGCACTACGCACCGAGGAGAGACCCGAGTTCGATTTCTGCTCACGGCCAACATCAGTGATGATTATTATCTGAACCGTTCCGGGACCTCCCCTAGGTCGACTCAGCCTGAAATGAGTACCTGGTTAGGTGTGTAAACATCCCTACTGGGGAAACAAAGGCGGTCGGGAGTTGTGCTGGCCACCCATCTCGTGTGCCGTGCCGGCTCTCATAAGTGCTCGATAACAGCACTTGCCTCAACCGTCTGTATGATGATGGTGATGATGGTGATAATGGTAGTGACTATGAGTGGTGTTGATGGTGGTTCTGTTGATGGTGCTTCTGATGATGATGGTTATAATAATGATGCTGGATCTGATGATGGTTGCTATGATGCTGGTTCATGATGATGATGGTCGTTACAATGATGTTGATGATGGTTCTGATACTGATGATGATCCTGATGATGACGGTTCTGATGGAGCATGATTATGATTTTTTATGATAACGATTCTTCTCATGTATCCTCCTGATCTCGTGGTTCTGGGTTGGAGCCCAGGCCAGTTTCCTTGCGTGTGGACAAGGAGGCATCTGTAGCTGTGAAGGACGAAGGGTGAACTGTCGGTATAGAGGTCTGCACTCCGTGCCAGACGGGATCCCTGCCAACACGGAGGTTTTTTTTTTACCAGTGGAGAAGCCAGCTGCACGTCTCTACCCTAGGCACTGCGAGTTGGTAGCGGTTAGAGTCTCAAAGTTACAAACCACATTTATTACCAACAACAATACCAATAGTGTAGAGCATTGTTCCATCTACTGCTGCATGATAATCGTAACAATTCTTACATGTACAAATGACCTGTACATATTCTTTTATACAGTGCAATTCACCTTCTTTACCTTGCTCTATATTACATTTTTCAATAGTTTTTTTTTAATATTGTTTCACTTATAAGCACTCGTCTTATATAATATTGCGTTGATATAGGATACATAGCTATCAGAGAAGATTCTTACCTGTAATCATGTGTCAGTTCACTAGCATGTATTCAAGCAGGACCTGGTTTTTCAGCTGATGAGACATTGAATGTCAAAACCGGTCTAGAGTGTTGTGTGGTGCAATACCAATGGAGCAACTCCGCCGGCGCTGCTATCCCCTCGCACCCCTCGACACGAAGACATGCACACCCCCAATAAACACACACATGCACCCACTTAGGGTCTCGTGGGGGGGGGGGGGGGGGGTCACCTGGTACCATGGGGTTTTACCCGAATGGCCCCTAGCGGGGATGTCCCACGGTTTCCCAGTGCCAGGAGATTGACCGACCCCACCCCCCCAGGCCAAATTGCATTGCGGCCCCGTTGAATTAGCTTAAAATTGTATGGGCACAACGAAGCTCACGGAGCGAACCACAATGAAAATACTCAAAGCACAGAGGGATAGGGCCTCGAGGGCAAACCCTCAGCGAGCAGCTCATAAGAGGAGGTGGGAGGGAAATTCCTGGACTGACCGCAGCTGCGAAAGCCGCAGGACGGGGTGGGAGGATGGCGGCATAGACAATGAAGCAACGCTCCAGGTAGGGGCGGGGCATTGGTTTAAAATCGAAAGGTAGGCACCCGATTGGCTGCGCAGGATAACACCACGTGACCCTGGATTTTTGGATTCTGAGGGGATAAAAGGAGGGACGGGAAAAACGTTGGGTCGTGCTCCTCCAGCCGTTCAGCTGCCCTGTCGGACTCCCAGCCAATCTCAGCATCCGAGGGACTTTGGCGGGTGTTGCTACAACTCGACCCCAGACAGAGACCTCTCGTACCCTCGTCCCTCCAACTCTCACTGCGTCCCTGCGACACCGTGAGTACGTCCGCGAGGTGAGAAGTAGAGTAAGGGTAGATTGAATAGGGATAGGTTAGGCGATGCTCGCTGAAAATTTTGCTCTGGGCCACGCAGGGTTTTTTTCTTCAGGCATGCCATTAATAAACTTGAGCACAGCATCGGTGTGGTGTGATTTCTGTGGGTGTGGGTAGAGTGTCGGCATAGTGTGTAATTCGAGCATGTGTGTGTGAGGCAGCGCGGGTAGTAATTCATTAACGGCTGCCGCGTCCGTGCAGCGGCACCGCGCCATTAATAGGGCGACGGAGGGGTGGTTTAAAACCCGTTCGCGTGCGTGTGTTCACGTAGCAACGATAGCATTTAGCGGTGGAGCGCACGTATATTGACATCAATATGGCCGTCATTGTGCCCGCGTGCTTGCGCTCACGTGCGTGTTTGCACAGCGGATTAAGGCCGACCCACAGGAGTGGGAAGGGGCGCGTGCTCATGCTCCAGCAGCAGCGGATTAAGACCGACCCATAAGAGGGGGGAGGGGCGTGTGGTCACGCTCCAGCAGCAGCAGCAGCGGATTAAGGCCGACCCATAGGAGGAGGAGGGGCACGTGCATATTCATACGGCTATTTTAAGTGCGAGCCGTGTTGAGCGACGGGCACCTACGTGGGCACGCGCGTGCACTCAGCGACCTCCGGACTAGTGGTGTGTACGTGGGGAGTGTGTGGGATAACTCCGGGCGGTGGTGAGCCAGCCACTTAGCCATGTCCCTCAGAGAGGGCGCTGGTGCGGGGGGGAGCGATCACCTGATCGGCGGCAGCCCGGCGAGAAGTGGCAGAGGAGAAGGGAGAGGAGGAGGGGGGCGCGTAAGCCCCCACAACCACTTCAAAGGAACTGGGTCATGTGATACTGAGCGACTAATCATGCGCCTACCTGTGGCCACCTACGGGGTATTTCCTCCGACAGACCATGTTTGCTTTTCATCTCCCCAACCCATTGTCCCGCACTTTTCACTCTGTAATCAGGAATGTATGACTCATCGTAGCTGACCCTGTAATATTTTGGGCCAACGTCCAATACACTATTACGCCTATTCAGGGACGTTGCGATGTAGACTTTGTCCTGTTGAGTTGAGCCAAAATCTTGGTGCCGGGAAACAGTTGGACATTCCTCGGAGGAATCCTCGGAGTAGAACCCGTGTTAGACCAGGTGATGCCAATCAGGGCACCACGTGTGTGTAAGTGTAGTTATTCATGGGGAGGGGGTTGCTGAGGTGGGGGTGTGTAGGAGCCAGGGTGGGGTTGTCGTGATCGGTGCATCTGCCAGTCAGCTCAGTCAACCTATGGCACCTGGGTCTGTCCCATGACCTACTGTCAGCAGCGAGACTTTCAGACTTCACGTGGTCTAAAAGTGCACCTAGCCTGGTACAAGCCTGTTATTGTTGTAGTGTTGGCTCAGTGGTCAGTGCGCTGCACTACGAACCCAGCAGAGACCCGAGTTAGATTTCCGCTCACGGCCAACATCAGTGATGATTATTTGAACCGTTCCTGGACCTCCCCTTGGTCGACTAAGCCTCAAATGAGAACCTGGTTAGGTGTAAACATCTGTTAAGGCTCTACTGGGGATTTTTGTTTTGGTAGATGTGTGGGATGATGATGTTGATGATTGTGTAATGGGTTCCGGAGACACTTGTAGAGGTAGCTTCTTTATTACAATCCAACACTCCAACAGTCCTGATACTCTGTTACAGCCTAGGTACACAGCCTAGGTACACTACTCTGGCTACGTTCTGGAACTTGCCCTCACAAGGACGTAGAGCCGGGAGTTCGAGAGTCCCACCACTGGCCCTCACAGCGTCCCAGGGTCCTGAGATGGCTGGTCTTGGGTCTTGGGTCTAGAGCCACAACTGGCCCTGATCGGCCAGGGAGCTGCCCTTTTATGCCTCGTTCCCAACCAGGGGTGGGGTTGTGTGCGCCCCCAGATATCCCACAGAGCACACACAACCCCCCCCCGTTGGTGGCGCCAAGGGGCTTAACTGGCTGGGTTGTCTGGGATCCTAGCACCTGGCGCCGAGGAGCTTTAGCGTCTGGGTTGCAGCCCCTCCCCTCTTATGTCACTACAATTGTGATAATGGTAGTGGTGATGAGTGGTGTTGATGGTGGTTCTGAGGATTGTTCTGATGGTGGTTTTGATGATGCTTATATTAATAATACTGGATCTGATGATGGTTATTATGATGATGGTGTGTGATGATGATGGTCGTCACGATGATGTTGATGATGGTTCTGATGAGGATGGTTCTGATGGAGCATGATTATGATAATTCTTCTTCTCGTGTATCCTCCTAATCTTGTGGCCCTGGGCTGAAGCCCAGGTCGGACTCCCTGTGTCGTTTCACTTTTAAGTACGCATATTATAGAATATTCCATTGATTTATGATCCATATCTATCAGAGAATATCCTTGACTCTAAATATGTCAGTTCACTAGCATGTATTCAAGTAGGCCCTGGTTTTGCAGCTGATGAGACGTTACATATCAAAACCGGTCCACAGTATTGCTTGTCTTGATGCAACGCTGCTGATGAGATGCCTTCCCAGAAGGCCGTGTGTCTGACGGGATGTGTAAAATAGACTTTAAGATGCGCATTTTGTTTACTTAGATGGACAGATTTCTGAAGGAGGCCAGTGGGCTGCGTATTTACTTTGATGTCAAATGTGATCTGCGTGTGATTGTCTTGTTGAGTTCTAAGTGAATGGATGATGCGGCCCAGGCACGTGTCTCCACGTGCCTGTTGTGAATCTTTGGGTGCTGTTCTGGCCACCCACCCACTCCCTCGTGTGCTGTGCCGGCCTTCATAGGTGCTCGCTAACAGTAGTGTCCACAAAAGTCTGTTAAGACTATGCTGGGATCTTTGTATTTGCGATGATAGTGGGGGTGATGGCGGTTCTGATGATGGTGGTTCTGATGATGATGATAATGTTGGTGGTTATAATAATTATAGTGATTATAATGACGATGGTTATGATGATGGTGGTTATGATGATGATGGTTATTATTATGGAGCATCATCATGATTATAATTATTATTCTCTGTAGCTGCAGAGGGCGAGTCATCGACTGTGAAAATAGAGCACTGCACTCCGTGCCAGACGGGATCCCTGCCAACACGGAGTTCTTATCCGTGTGGGAAAACTAGCTACACGTCTCTCTCCTCGGCACTGGGGGTTGAAAGTGGCTACAGAGTCTCAGTGATTAAAACAAAATCTAATAATGCCATGTAAAAAAGGCGAATTAAACTTTACACATTTCAATGAAAAAAAATATGTCTAAGTACGAATTGTTAGGATTATTATGCATCAGCAGTTGGAACAAGGCTGCAAACTAATGGTATTGTGTTCATAATCGCTGTTCTCGTTGATGGCTTGGGACTCTGAGACTCTAGCTGCTACCAACTCGCAGTGACTAGGGTAGATACTTGTAGCTGGTTTCCCCACAGGTATAAAACTCCGTGTTGGCAGGGATCCCCTTGGGCACGGAATGCAGAGCTTTATACCCACAGTTCACCCGTTATCGATCAGAGCTACAGACGCCTCTTTGGCCAGACGTGGAGAGCCGGGTCTGGGCTCCAACTCAGAGGCACAGATCAGGTGGAAACACAAGAAAAATCATTAGCATTTGCATCATAATTATGATTCCAAGAACACAGGATGAGATGTTACTATCCTTTGTGCAAGCACTTCCAAGAGTTCATGAACAGTGAGCCTGGTGAAATTTGGGGAGCGCATCGTCAGTAGTGAACCTTTGGATCCTAGGGTGTTTCGGCCTTTCATACTATACACCCTCCTCAAAGGCGGCCAGCGACAGGGTGATCAATCCTACGCTTGCGTCCCATTCCCAATTAGTCATAGGAGTTGCCTTGTTGTTGATAGCCAACATCCCATGGGACTATGCATGGCAGGGGCGTCCTCCTCCCTGAGTCAAGCATTGTTGACTGCATACCTCCTGGCCCTCTCACTTTGGGGCCCAGCTGGGGTCTTTCCTCTTCATACAGAGCCACTGACTGCTGCCTTCTGCCGCCTCCGATACAGCTCTGATTGCTGAACGCTGGCCCTGGCCCTTAATTCCCAGGTCTCTAAGCAGTCTGGTTGTAGATGTTGCCACAAAACCTCTGCAGCCCACCTCCACTGGTTGGACTTCTGTGTTCCAGCCATGATGCCGTGCTTCGGCAGCTAGATCGGCATAGCGCAGATGTTTTCGCTCATAAGCCTCATCTACTGAGTCCTCCCAGGGTACTGTGAGCTCAATGATGAAGACCTTCTTGAGCGAACGGGACCAGAGCACCATGTCAGGTCTTAGGGTGGTGGTTGCGATCTCCGGAGGAAACACAAGTTGCCGGCCAATGTCAGCTAGCATTTTCCAGTTGCGGGCCAAGCGCAGCTGGTCTCGCTCTAATGGTGTAGAGCCGCTCTTCGGTGGTTTAGCCCCTTCGCGGACAAAGGTCGTCCGTAAGGGGTGTGATGCTGCTGGGGGTGGTAGGGAGTTGGTGGCAGCTCGCTTGTCCTCCAGGGCGGACGCAAGGTTTTTAAGGACTTGGTTGTGACGCCAAGTGAAGCGTCCTTGGGTGAGGCTTGTTTTACACCCTGTGAGAATGTGCCTGAGGTTGGCTGGCATGGAACAGAGGGCACAGTCCGTATCTTCACCACACCATTGGTGAAGATTAACTGGTGTTGGAAGGACGTCATATGTTGCTCTGATGGAAAAGCTCAACCGCCTCGCTTCCATGGCCCACAGATCCTTCCAGCTGATCTTCCTCTTCTCCACACTGTCCCATCGAGTCCACTGTCCCTGTTTGGCAACAGAGACTGCCTTGGCCCACCTTGCAGCCTCCTCCTGATGGCGTACTTCCTGCACTACCATCTTCCGCCGCTCTGGTGCAGTGGCCTTACTCCAAGCAGCACGGCTAGTTAGCCCAAGGCCTCCTCTCCCTTGCTGAACATGACCCACAATGTCAGCATGTCTGAGGGCTGCTGTTGCCTCCTGGACTGCTTTTCCTGGCCTCCATTTGCGCCCAGTTGCCAAGGTCGGCGCGTTGTTGCTCACCACTGGGTCTCGAGATTCATTCAGTATCATCTGGAGCCTGGTTTTTGCACACTTGAATTCCTCGGTTAGACTGGTGAGGGGCAGCTTGAGGACACCATCTCCATAAAGTCCTATGGTGGTAAGGCATCGTTGAACTCCGAGTCACTTCTTTAAGTAGCTCGTGACTCCTCTTTCCATCTTCTCCACTGTTGAGATTGGAACCTCATACACTGCTAGGGGCCACAACACCCGGGGTAGGAGACCAAACTGCAGACACCAGGCCTTTAACTTTCCAGGTAGCTGGGTGTTGTCGATGGACTATAGGCTACTACTGATGTCTTTGCGCAGCTGTTGTACCTGGTCTTTGTCCTTCAGGCTTGCATCATACCACCTTCCAAGGCTTTTTACTGGCTGCTCAGACACTGTTGGGATTTGGTCATCTCCGATGAAGAATTTCAGGTCACAGAGTACTCCCTTCACAATCGAGATGCTGCGTGACTTGGATGGTTTAATCTTCATACGGGCCCAGCTGATGTTCTCCTCGAGTTTTCTGAGCAGTCTCCTGGTGCATGGGACAGTGGTGGTCAATGTTGTAATGTCATCCATGGAGGCTCTGAGTGGAGGGAGGCGAAAACCAGAGTCGACTCGCTGTCCACCAGCAACCCATTTTGAGGATCTGATGATAACCTCCATTGCCATTATGAATGCCAATGGAGAAATGGTACATCCCGCCATTATACCTACATTCAGGCATTGCCATGAGGTGGTGAACTCTGAGGTGGTGAAGCAGAACTGCAGATCCTGAAAGTACGACTTCACCAGGGTTGTGATGGTGTCCGGTATGTGGAAAAATCTGAAGGCAGACCACAGGAGTTCATGGGGCACAGAGCCAAATGCATTGGTGAGGTCGAGGAAGACTACATGGAGGTCCCTTTTCTCCACCTTGGCCATTTGGATCTGGTGCCAGATCATGCTGGAATGTTCCAAGCAGCCAGAGAACCCTGATATTCCTGCCTTCTGTACAGATGTATCGACGTACGCATTCCTTTGCAGGTACTCGGCCATCCTCTGGGCAATGACCCTAAAGAAGATTTTACCCTCGATATTTAGTAAGGAGATTGGGCGGAATTGGCGGATGTTCACTGCATCCTTCTCCTTAGGGATCAGGACCCCGCCTGCCCTACGCCACACTTTGGGTATTATCTTCTTTTGCCAAGCTGTTCTCATAAGCCTCCAGAGGAACCTCAGGACGTCTGGTGCGTTCTTATACACTTTGTATGGGACTCCATTTGGCCCCGGGGCTGATGCTGTTCTTGCCCTTCGAACTGTGTTTTCCTCCTCTTTCCATGTCGGAGGGCTGGTCTCAATATGATGTTCCGGGGGTTCAATGGGTGGGATATCTGATTGGATGGCCAGATGTTCATGTTGCTTTGAGTCAACGTTTGTTGTTCTCAGGTGCTCTTCTAGGTCTTTCTTTGTTGTTTTTAGAACTCCACTTTTTTCCTTCGTGAAGAGACTTTTAAGGAACTTGAAGGGATCTTTATAGAATCGAGTTCTAGTTTGTTCTTTCTTCCTTCTGCGTTTCCGTAGGTTCTCTGCTCTACGGAGGGATGCCAACCGGGTTTTGATGTCAGCCTGAAGTGCCTCTATGCCCTCCTTTTCCACTTCCGAGGCTTTCTTCCACTGTTTCTTAAGCTGTCTCCTTTCTTTAACGAGGCGCTTGATTTCTTGTTGCCTCCTGGAAACTGGTGGGGTTGGAACCTTTCTCCCGCCTTTTGCCTCTTGCACTCCAAAGCTTTCTGCCCCGTACTTATAGATGACTTCTTCTCCACTGTGCCTCGAAGTTTCTCGAGGGTCAAGGTAAGGTCAGTATTCACTGTTTCCCACAACTTCTTGTCACTGGCGCCAGGCCACTTCACATATGGTCTGTGCCCTGGTAGTCTCCTCTCGACTGCAGGTCTGGGAGGCTGGGTGAGTTCCACTCCTGTTGTTGGTTCCACCTCAGTTGTTACTTCGGTGCTTGAGTTTACATCCTCCATGACAGTGGTACTGATGCACTGCAAACTATGGTTTGCGTCCAGTTGCTGTGCTTCATTCGACTGATTTGATCGCTTTCGCAGAAAGTAATCAATGCGAGGCCTCTGTCTCTCTTTACCCAAACATCGCCAGAACCATCATCAGAACCAACATCATCATAACCACTATCATTAACATAATCACCATCATCAGAAACACCATCGTCACACCCACCATCATTATTATAACCACCGTCATTAGAACTACCATCACCAGGTCCACCATCAGATCTACCATAATCAGATGCACCATTATCACTATCATCACACAGGTACTCATTGGATGCGGAGTCGACCAAGGGGAGGCCCAGGACCGGTTAAGATGATTGTCACTGGTGTTGGTCGTGAGCGGAAGTCGAATTCGGGTCGCTGGGTTGTAATGCAGCGTGCTAACCTCACACCATCACTCCCCACACACACAGGGGCATTCACGCACACACTCACTTTCACACACTCAAGACTAAAGAAGCATACTTCTTGACTTTTTGGTTCTTTCCGTAAAGTCACGTGGAAAGAAAATAAATTAAATAATAGAATACAACGTTTCGATTGCAACACAAGCAATCGCCATCAGGAACGAATGCATGAGAAAACAAACCTAGTAAACTTAGAAATATAATGCAATACAACACAGAGAATCGGCTAAGATACAGTCAACACCCTACCTGATTGATTACGTTCTTCCAAAGATTGCTACATTTGAGAGAGAGACAAAACACAGACACGGAGAAACATAGACAGATACATAAGCAAAGATAGACAACACAGAGACACAGAGAGAGAGAGACACACACATAGGCATACAGATAAAATAGAGAGAGAGGGGGGCAGAGAGAGAGGTGGGGGCGTAGAGAAATTAGCATGTCAATGAGAGATTTGGAGCTTTCGTGACTGCAGGAATCAGTCTTGGGTCTTTCGGCAAACTCACACAGAAAGAAAATAAACTACATAAACAAACTCAGTGAAATTTGGAATTGCAATGCAATGCAACACAGAGAGTCGGTCAACGTACAATTAACGCATAGCCTGGTTGATTACAGTTCTTCCAAAGATTGCTAAATTAGAAGTTAAGTGTGAAATTTTAGAGAGAGACAAAACACAGACACGGAGACACAAAGATAGACACACAGGCAGAGAGACAACGCAGAGACACAGAGAGAGAGAAAACAAACTTAAATCCTCCCCGTAGAGATGGATCAAACTTGATTTGGAGCTTTCGTGACAACAGGAATTACTTTTTGGTTCTTTCGGTAAAGTCACGTAGAAATAAAATAATAGAATATGACGTTTCAATTGCAACACAAGCCATCGTCATCAGGTACGAATGAATGAGAAAACAAACCTAGTAAACTTATAAATATAATGCAATACAACACAGTCGGCTAACATAACAATCAACACCTTACCTGGTTGATTACGTTTTTCCAAAGATTGCTAAATTTGAGAGAGAGAGACAAAACAGACACATAGACAGATACATAAGCAGATAGAGACAACACAGAGAGAGACACACACACATAGGCACACAAAGAAACAGCCACCTCTGTGTCGAGGCCGTAAATACTCCCTTTACCGATCCAAATATCTGTGAAAGGGAAATGGGCTGGGCCATTGATCCATGACCATAACGGAATCCACATTGTTCCTCCTGAATGTGAGGCTCAACCACCGGGTGGAGCCTCCGCTCCAACACTCTGGAATAAGCTTTGCCTGGGACGCTGATCAGTGCGATTCCTCTGTAGTTGGAGCACATTCTCGGTTCCTATTTGCTTTTAAAAAGGGGACCAACGACCCCAGCTTGCCAATCCAGAGATACTGTACCTGCCTTCAATGCAACATTGAAGAGGCGTGTTAACCATGACACTCAATGTCCAGCGCTTTCAATAATTCTGGGCGAATTTCGTCCACCCCGGCAGCTTTGCCACTACGAAGGCCTTAAACCGCCACAGTGACTTCAGCAACCGAGATGGATAGACCCCCCCCCCCAGCTGTTTCCAGGGTTGCCTCCCGAGAGGAGGGCATATCCACCGGCTTGTGGAGCTCCTCAAAGTGTTCCTTACACCTGTTGTATTTATCCCCCTTTTTCCAAAAATTAATATTAAGAATAATTCTGCCAATAATATATTTTTTTAACAGACACTGGGTGCAACTTGGTAGCAAACAAAGGAAGAGCAAAACACCCATTTCCCCACTTCCACGAGCAGCTGCACACACACCTCGCCTCAAAAGACCACAGGGCAGGAGATGAACCATAAATGGTCATAAACCCCTACCCTATACACACAGAGCGAGAGGGAGGGGAAATCGCAAATGGGGTTAAAACAATACCCACATTTCAAAAGGCCCCCACACAGTACATGCAGTCGGCGCCACGAGACAGATATAAAAAAAATTTGTAACGGTTAAAAGTTAAAAAATTGGCAACAAGGAAAGCAAACAGTCGGGTTTTGAGCCATATTAAGCAAACAAAGTTACCAACTTAGCAACGAAGATTAAGCAAACATTATCTATCCCCATTCTCACTCCAAATGAAAACCAGACTACAGTCTGCACCAGGGGGTCGTGAGTCCTCATTTGTTAATTCAATACTGATATCATTTACCTTTAATACTTTTCTACGCGACCTGACCGAAGCATCAAAGAATAATTATGGCAGTCCTAAGCCAAAACAAATTCCCTCGCCCCGGGATATCAGATAAAAATAATAACTCAAGAACAAACAGCCAGAGAACCCACAATACAGGCAGTGGAACGAAGATTAGTGAAACCCTATGAAATACGTGGTAATAACAGGCTAAGTCACAAATCTTGAATAAACACAAACCAAATAATAAGCATGAAATTAGACCAAGGATCTCCTAGAAGAGTTAAGGGCGAAATGAGTCTGTCATACCTAACCAATATGTAACATACTCCATAGGAAGGGGGCCTCACAGCCGTCTTTGTCTTCCCGAAACATTGGGACGGCGCAGCGAGCACACCAAAGTAGGGAAATGGCCCTCATAAAAGGTTTTATTGCAAGTTGGGAATCTGTGTCCACGGACGAAGGAACGGCTTGAGAAAGGAAATTCAACAGATGTCTCAATAAGAATAAAGAACACACACACGCATACCGCCCTCCATCGGAAGAATCAGTCATAAAAGGAAACACACACGCATACCCCCCCCCCCCCCCCCGATAAAAGAGGACACAGGCCTTGCTTTGATTAACTTTTCATGTTCCCCCTAATAACGAAAATCCGAAACTTAGCGACAAAATGGGGGAACATTATTGATCCTCACTCTAATTAAAGACATGCACAAGCTGGGGTGCAGGATTACAGTGTGCTCTGTGGAGAGGGAGCCCCGACCGCCTTTGTCTTCCGGTTGCACGGATAGCAAGATTTGCACACACAAGCAAATAACATCTCCCCATAAAGAAATCAAACCACGATGGAAATACCGTGAACACGGCTACAACATACCTTGAATCACTTACAATCAAATTACAATAATACTATAAGCAGTAAAGTGAGTCTCATTTTACCTTCCAAACCGAAAACGAACAACTTAAAGCTGTGTGAGACAAAGGATAACGCCCAGAGCGAGGGAAGGGATTATATAACTCGTAGGCTTTCGCGACCAATATTATTCATAATCTAAACCCAAAAACGTTGATTATGATTATGAAGTATTGGAAATGACGGCAGGAAACTCCTTGACGGGTAACACACTTTTTATTAAATCTTGACTTGTCACGATACAACGTGTGGTCTCTATTCTTCTGACTGCACACTTCACTTAGCTCGTGTAGACTCCATTCCTCTGGCTACACACTTCACTTAGCTCGTGTAGACTCTATGCCTCTTGCTACACACTTCACTTAGCTCGTGTAGACCCTATGCCTCTGGCTACACACGCATCACTCGTCTCGTGTAGACCCTATGCCTCTGGCTACACACGCATCACTCGTCTCGTGTAAACCCTATGCCTCTGGCTACACACGCATCACTCGTCTCGTGTAGACCCTATGCCTCTGGCTACACACGCTGCATGCTCACACTGCATGCTCACCCTACACTCTGCCTCTGGGTTACACAGAGTCCCGGTCCCCACAGGACAGCGGGACTGGGTACCACAGGGCCCTATCTCTTCCTCTCCGTCTTCAGTCTTCGCTGGTTACACTCTCCCCGTGCGCCTGTGTGCATCACCTTATATAGTCCCTCCTCACGGGAGACGGAGCGGATGCGGACCTCGACGTGAGCATCGCTCCTTAGTTAACCAATCACGACGCGCTATTTCTACGATCCGTTTTCCCCCAGCGCGTGTTTCCACTCGTCAACCAATCACGCCGCGCTGCCACCCGATCACTCCCTCTCAAGCGCGTCACCGGCACACAGCCAATCAGTACCACATAACCCACGACCCCGCGCTGACCCCTGATCCTTCACCGTCAGCGCGCGTCACCACACACACAGCCAATCACTACGCGCTGGCACCCGATCCCTACCCCAGCGCGTATCACCACTACATCACCCCCTCCCACATAGCTCGCAGCCGGCCCGGCTGCTAACCAACAACACAACACAACGTTAACACAACAAAACCCCACCCCCCCAGTGTGCCCCGTAACGCAACAACAACAACACAACAGCAACCTATGTACAAATTGACAACTTAACACAAGAAAAATCAACAACAACACACACAACACCTCAATAAGAAGCTATGTACAGCCCGACGAACAACACAATAAAAGCGATTTCCAGAAAATGAACGCGCCCAGCGTTTCTGTGACTAAACGCAGTGACGAGGCGCTCCAGCTTCCCCGACTCCTCACGTGGTAGGTCATAAAAAGTAGCGTGACCTGGCGCGAGTCCGTCTGGCCGGTCCGTCATTTGGGACGGGACGCTGACGACCGTCCGGCTGCTCTAGACGGCGCGGATCGGGCCTGAAAGGACCGGCCCCGCCGCGAAGATCCGGCCGCCGGTGGTCGGCAGCTGTCAGTTCCGAGACACCTGGGAGATCAGGCGGAAACATGTGAGGATCAGGCAGAGACATTTCCCCCTTTGGGTCGTCGGTCACGTCACATGCTCGGCCCTCACGACACAAGGGGAGGCCATATGGAGGCGAGAACGGTTTCAGTCGGGAGGGGTGGACGTACCACCGTCGCTTTCCCCATTTTATCTGAACGCACTGGGGGCGTGCAACACGCACGACCTCCACGGGTCCCCGCCATGGCTTCAACAATTTAGGCGACGTAGCCAAAGGTGCCTGAGGGCAATGCAGCCAGGCCCTGTCACCTGGTTTCCAGTCGTGCACGGACACCTTCCGTACACGCAACCGCTCGTTAGCAATTTGGCGAGCCCGCGAATTAAGCCGTGCGGCCTCCCTTGCCTCTGTCAGCTTATGAATATTAAATTTAATATGTTCTGACAATTTTGAATTAGTTCGTGGTGCGGACAGGCCAAGCTGCGTTTCCATGGGCGGGTCGGCTTCCCGACCGTACATCAGATAGAATGGAAAAAACCCCGTCGCTGCATGGGGGGCCATTCTATACGCGGCGAGGACCCCCGGGACCTGCAGGTCCCAATCAACATGTGCCTCACACACCCGCTGGCACAGCATAGAAGTCAAGGTCTTGTGGAGTCTCTCCACCATCCCGTCCGTCTGCGGGTGGTACGGGGAGGTACGCACCTTCTTAGTACCCAACAGATCGCACACCTCTTGCAGCAATTTACTTGAAAATTTTTTCCCTTGGTCGGTCAGCAAGCGTTCGGGAGCCCCCTTGTCCAGGACGTAGCCCTGGACAAAGGCGTCCGTCACAGCCGCCGCCGACTGGTTGGCGAGTGGCCACGCCATAGGCCACCGGGTAAAATATTCGACCCCCACCAACAGGTACTTATTACCCCTAGGCGTGACTGGAAAGGGCCCCAGAATATCGAGCGCAACGAGCTCATTAGTGCGCGAGACTTGAATAGATTGCAGCGGTGGATTAGCTGCCACGGGCGGTGGTTTCTGCCTGGCGCACTCAACGCATCCCTTCAGAATATTCACCACGTCACTCCCCATCCCCGGCCAATAATAGTCACGCTGAAGCAGGGCAAGCGTTTTGTTTACTCCCAAATGCAAGAGGCGTTCGTGTGCGGCCAAAACAACTTTCCCCCTCACAGCGGAAGGCACCACAAGTGCGTGCCGCCGGGACAAACTGTCCCATCTCATTAACATGCCTTGTTTAAGTACGTAGGAGCCAGTTCGCTCCTGGTCCTCTTTGGGACCCCCCACCCTGCGGCGCAATGCTAGCAGGGAGCTGTCCGCCATTTGGAGACGGCCCCACTCACTCAGCGACAGTGAGAGCAGCGAGTCCTGACCCTGAGAGGTAGCGGGGACATCCCCGATTGGTGCGCCCGCGGTCGCAGCCAATGCCCCCATATCTTCCACAACCAGCGGTTTACAGCGCGCCGATCCCGATAGACACGCACATTTCTGACAAGGCAACAATCGCGACAGGGCATCGGCATTTGTGTGTCGCAACCCCTTACGGTATGTAGTCATGAACTGATAGTCCTGGAGGACTTCCAACCACCGTGACAATTGGCCCGAGGGTTGGGCGACCCTCAATGAATACTGTAGCGCCGCGTGGTCCGTCCGGACCATAAAGTGACGACCATAGAGATACGGTCTGAATTGTTGTACAAAAAAAACAATGGCAAGCAGTTCGCGACGGTTGACGCAGTAGCGCTGCTCCGCCGGTGACAACACCCTGCTACCATAAGCGACCACCCTTTCGACTCCCCCAACGACTTGGGAGAGCACCCCCCCAATGCCCGTGTTGCTAGCATCCGTATCTAGCAAGAAGGGACTCGCAAAATCCGGATAGCGCAAGGGTGGGGCACCCACCAAGGCGTCCCGGAGGGAGCAGAACGCGGCCTCCTCCTCCGGTCCCCATCGGAACTTCACTCCTTTCGCCGTTAGAGCGTGCAAGGGTTTTGCAATAGTGGCGAAGTGCTCAACGAATCGGCGGTAATACGAAGCAAAACCGATGAAACTGCGCACGTCCGAAACTGACGTGGGTGTCGGCCATGAACTGACACAGTCCGTCTTCGCGGGATCGGTAGAGATCCCCGAAGAGTCGACAATGTGACCCAAGTATCTAACGGACTTACGAAAAAGGTGGCATTTGGCCGGTTTAAATTTTAATTTAGCCGATCGCATTCGTAAGAACACCCCTCTCAATCGCTGGAGGTGTTCCTCAAATGTTTTACTGAAAACAATGACATCGTCAAGGTAAATCAAGCACGTATCCCATTGCAAGCCCGACAAAACCAACTCCATAAGGCGCTGAAACGTCGCTGGAGAGGAGTGAAGTCCCATGGGTAACCGGTTAAACTGGAACAGGCCCCCTGGAGTCCGAAATGCTGTCTTAGGTTTAGACTCTTCATCGAGTGGCAACTGCCAGAATCGCGATAATAAATCAAGAGTCGAAAAATATCGCGCACCAGACAATGCATCGAGGGACTCGTCCATCCTGGGGAGCGGATACGCGTCAGCCACAGAGATCTTATTCAGGCGACGGAAATCTACGCAAAATCGCAAGGACCCGTCCTGCTTCTTAACCAGCACAATAGGTGCTCCCCAAGGACTGGAGGAAGGCAAAATAATGTCGGCTTCCAGCATATCGTTAACGGCCGACTGAACATGTTCCTTCTCAGCAGGACTCAGTCGGAAGGGATTTAGCCTGACCGGTGCCGCATCGCCCGTGTCAATGTGGTGGCGTGACAAATCCGTGCACCCAATGTCATACTTATGTTTACTGAACACATCAGAAAATTCCATTAGCAACTCGCGCAGCGCACCCAACTGTACCGCTGACAAATCGTCCGAGTCCGCGCACAGCGAATGGACCCATTCAAGGTCCTCCCTCGGTTCAATGTTCTGCGTGGGGCTCGGATCAACCTGCGCAACCAGCCGCTCATCCGCAGGGACCCGTGCCGCGTGAGCCAGCACGGTGCCCTGCTGAATGACGGCTGGCCGCGACCCAGCGTTTAAAACCATCACAAACGGATCCTTGTCAGCCCGAACCAAAGTGTGAGCCACCGACAAATCGACCCCCCCGACAGCCCTGTTAGAAGGACCCAAAAGCATGCCTTGTTCCGAAGTCCCCCCCACCCATAGTTTCCGCAACCGGAGGGGAATTAACATCTGTGAACCCGGGGGCACGTGCACGGTCTGTGTCGCCAACGCTTGTATCGTAGCGCACGCCGTCCGAATTTCAGTAGGGTTCGTCAAAAATGAAATACGGCGACCCGATGGTAGTTCAATGCAACGCTGATCGATGAGCATTTTAATGGGCATCTTAGCCAAAAAATCAGTGCCCAATAGACAAGGAACCGCCAAAGAAGACGAAACGAAAACGGGTCCCGACAATTTGATATCTCCAATGCAAATGGACGCCCTAATCTGACCGATAATGCCCAACGATCCCCCATTATCGGCGTAAAATGGCACATCCACTGGGAGCAGCGGACGGCATTGGACGGGGAGAATGTTGTAAATGAGGTCCGATATAATAGTCGCCGACGCCCCCGTGTCCACTAACACCCTGACCTCGACCCCATCAATAGATCCCGTAACGACGGATGAACCCGCTGAAGCAGCCACAATTCTGTGCCCCAACTCCGACCATTCAATGTCTCCCCGGTCCCGGCCGAACCCCCCTCGCCGAACCGAATCCCCGAACCCTAACCGGCCCTCCTCCGCCGCACTGCGACGGCCCATGCGTGTCGAGTATGTAGGCCGAGCATGTGAGGTGCCGCGACTTGCCGGGGTTTGTAGGGATGACTTGGGGCCTTGGTCGTCGTCCAGCCGAGATCCCATGGCGCGCTGACGTGGAGCGCGGCAACCGGACGCCACGTGGCCCCGGAGGCCGCAGTTATAACACGTGATGAGGGTCGTCGGAGATCTCGGTTGCTCCAGCTTGCGGGCCGATCGCAGAGGCGAACGACCCCCCGACCTCCAGTCCCCTGGTCGTCCCGCGGTGAACGCCTCCTCTTGTGGGCTGACGACTTGGGGTTCGGTGATCACCGGACCCGGAGCTGAGGCCACGGCAGCGTTGCAGACGACCCCCTGTTTGCGTTGAAGGACCTCGTGCGCTTGTATACTCGTAGCGACCCGCAAGGAAGAAATATCGATCTCGTCCACCGTGTTGATGGGGACCCCCAGGTCCTGCGCCAACTTAAGCAGCTGCTCCAAAACCATCGCATCCTGGCCCTCCTCGTCCATACGAGGGAATGCGGCATCGGCGAGAGCCAGCAACGCCGTGCGATAGGCGAGCGCGGTCTCCGTGTCCGCCTTCCGCCTTGCATAAAAATGATGGCAACACGCCGAGGGAGGTCCGTAGACCTTGGCCATGAGACCCAGCGCTGCCTTAAGCGTGGAGCGGTCCGACCTCCGTGCGGACATGAAGGCCGCGAGCGCGTTGTCGTCCAACATGGCAGGCAGTGCCCGCAGCGCCGTAGCGTCGGACCAGGCGGACATCTCCTGATGCGCCAAAAACCTGCGCTGAAATTGGCCCCAGTCCCCGCCTTCCGCCTTGAAGGCTGACAATGCGGGAAGGCGCTGTTGGAAAATGAAGTCGTCCTCTGCCTCGTGGTTCCTTTCCGCCGCCCCGTCGGTGTGTAAGATGGCGGCCCCAGTGGCGGGTGTCTGATGGCGGTCCGCAGCGCGCATTGATGACGTAAGCGGGCGCGCTTGGAGAACCGCCGCCACGTGGCGGTCGCCGTTCCCGCCAAAAGTCGGCGCAGATGAAATGACGGGAATTGCCAAGTCATTTTGGCAGGAATCTGCGGGGCGACCCTGTAGAATGTCCGCCGCCGTCCCCGCTCCAGCCGACGAGCTGATTTCCGCCAGGATGGACGCGGCGGCGAGCAGCAGCTCCGCCAGACGGGAGTGCGCCTCGCGGAGCACGGCATCGGTCCCCAGTCGCTCATCCGGCGCCGTCGGCGGATCTTGCAGCGTGGGCCATTCTTCGTCCTCACCCCCCGATGGCAGCTGGCCCGAGTCGTCAAGGTTATCCTCGCGGTCAATCCCGTGGGTCCGACGGGTCTTCCTTGCATCCATGCTTGGAAGACTGTTTCATTTCTGACGCCAGTTGAAGTATTGGAAATGACGGCAGGAAACTCCTTGACGGGTAACACACTTTTTATTAAATCTTGACTTGTCACGATACAACGTGTGGTCTCTATTCTTCTGACTGCACACTTCACTTAGCTCGTGTAGACTCCATGCCTCTGGCTACACACTTCACTTAGCTCGTGTAGACTGTATGCCTCTTGCTACACACTTCACTTAGCTCGTGTAGACCCTATGCCTCTGGCTACACACGCATCACTCGTCTCGTGTAGACCCAATGCCTCTGGCTACACACGCATCACTCGTCTCGTGTAGACCCTATGCCTCTGGCTACACACGCATCACTCGTCTCGTGTAGACCCTATGCCTCTGGCTACACACGCTGCATGCTCACACTGCATGCTCACCCTACACTCCGCCTCTGGGTTACACAGAGTCCCGGTCCCCACAGGACAGCGGGACTGGGTACCACAGGGCCCTATCTCTTCCTCTCCGTCTTCAGTCTTCGCTGGTTACACTCTCCCCGTGCGCCTGTGTGCATCACCTTATATAGTCCCTCCTCACGGGAGACGGAGCGGATGCGGACCTCGACGTGAGCATCGCTCCTTAGTCAACCAATCACGCCGCGCTGCCACCCGATCACTCCCTCTCAAGCGCGTCACCGGCACACAGCCAATCAGTACCACATAACCCACGACCCCGCGCTGACCCCTGATCCTTCACCGTCAGCGCGCGTCACCACACACACAGCCAATCACTACGCGCTGGCACCCGATCCCTACCCCAGCGCGTATCACCACTACAATTATGTAATTCTCGGTGCGAACGCGAATCGTCAGCCTGGTTTTAGTCTGATGACTCATCTGTGACGCCGTTTCGCGAGGAAGACCCCCCCCCCTCTTTCCAGGTTAATGATTACGGACAGCTGCTTCGCTTGAAAAACTTTATTCCTCCAATAAATCGCACACACACGGACACACACGGACGCAGCTGTGTCCACACACACAAACGAAAAAAATTATATGGTTCCGGCCCTTTGAAACAACTCGAAAAACAGAGTGGATTTTCCTGATAAATACCGAGACACGATCATCTCAACTCACACCATCGGAGCTCATCGGAGATCGTCAGAGCTCAGCTCATCACCGGGGCTCAGCTCATCATCTCATCTCATCACCTCCAACAGAGGAGCTCTCTCATCACCCAGAATGGCGATGCTCGCTGAGTAGCGACGTGCCAAGCCAAGCCGAGGTCTGCACCACCGAAAAAGAATCGCTACCTCGAGCCAAGCCGAGGTGCGAGTGAAACTGATGGAGATTTCAGTTATCATTCTCGAGCCAGCGACGACACCCAACGTCAACCCAACGTCAACCCAGCAACGAACGAGAGCACCGCCACGTTGTCCAGTGCCCGAGCACAGGTGCCAGCCTGCCAGCGCACGAGTGAACGAGCACCGTCACGTCGTCCAGTGCCCAAGCACAGGTGCCGGCCTGCCAGCGCACGAGTGAACGAGCACCGCCGCGCCGCCAGAGTCACAGAGTACGGGTGCCAGCGCCGAGCCCCGCCAAGCGCCGCCAAGCCCCATCAAGCGCCAAGCGACCGAGCCTCTTCAAAGACCACATCATGCCAACGCCGCTCAGCTAGCAGCAGAGAGAGGAGTCGGTGAAAGCCAGCAGCTCACCGCAGCCACGCTCGAGCGAGAGGGACATTCTCCGAAGCCGTTCGTATCCACAACCACTCCCCCACTCATAGACCCACACACACATGCATCCACGTCTCGGACTCACACAAGAACTTATCTAAGAGACTATCCATCCCAACCACACCATCGTATCAACCCTAGCCAATTATCAGAAGACTAATTACAAATTACATGAACCATCAGCTGGCCGTGAAGGCATCGCGACTCCTCGAGTGATTAGAATGCACCATTTATAAGGGCCTTAGTTTAATTTTGTTTTCTTTTCGTTTTTTTTTATAGACGACCAATAGATTCATCGATGTACGCTAAACTTTTGAAACCTTCGCCACGAATCTACACGCCCATAGAGAGAGAGTATCGTGTTAAACCTGTTTCTTTGTCATAGAACTTTGCCCATTAAATAATTAAAGCTTAGCCAGAGATAAGAATCTCCCTTAAAAGGGCACGCACACCGTCGCACACCATTATTCCAAGACATTTCCTTAAATATATACTTGCCGATGAATCTATTGACATATACTTTCGCCTTTGGGGTATAATAAGTTGCTTTTATTGCCTTCATATGAATATCGCTGCATGCCTGTTTTAAGAACTCTCCCTACTGCCGTATATGCTCATTACGCGGTGGAACTAATGAGATGTGCAGTGGGAAAGGAGAAATTATGGTTGTTAGAAATGTTTTAGTCATTCATTTTTGTTAATTGCATAATCTCGCCAATGAATCTATGGACGTATGCTTTCGCCTTTGCATATTAGAGTGTCATATGTTTGTTTAGAATAAAAATTGCTTAAAACAAAGTGGTTGAGTGTTTCTTTCCAAGTCCATGCAAAACGGTCTTAATTATAAGAACTGTATCCTGCGTTGAACTATGAATTTGGAGACCTAACATAACATAAACACACCAAGATAATCAATAAATGTTTAATCAAAGATAATCGTTTAATCCTGATTGATACAACTCTGGATAACGAAGCTAAGCCTAATTATCACAACTGCATACATTAACATAATTGCAAGCGTTCGCATAAATTAATACGATTATCTCCGTGATTATCATAATTTATGCATATAATACATTAGCATAATTTCCACGATTTATGTATTTTTTATATATATATATTTTTTAATCAAAATGTCATCCGACATATACAACACACCTCTCGTCTATCTCCTTAGTTGGGGTCAATTTTACACCACGATTAACAGCTTGGGCCACGTCTCGTCGACCCCTCCTAAGGCTTCGGAGAGTTTGCCAGAACATCTTTGAGGCTACCCGATAGTCCCTCTCCATGGTCTCTCCAAACTCTTCCTTTATTTATTATGTTCGTAAAATGTAAACGGTGCATAGCCACCACTGACCTATGGTTGTGGTCGTCGTGGTCACGATAATGATGGTGATGTTTCTTGTTGGGTCTCTGCCTCTTACCTCGTCACTCTGGGTTGGAGCGCAGGTCGAGCTCCCGGCATGTGGTCAAGACGGCATCTGTAGCTGCTACTACCGTGAACACTATGGCTGGGTCGTGCGCTGTGCAGCCAGGGCTTTGAGCTCAGTGCCACACAGGATATCTGTCTACACAAGGGAACAAAACCTGCAGGAAAATCAGCTTGACATCCCTCCTCCCGAGGCCTTGTGGGTTATTCGGGGCTGCAGAGTCCCAGAGTCATTGAGATTATAGAATTGACAATAATAATCTACAAACTTTTGTCAGGCAACTGCTTGATTACAATATACCTTAATACTATTTATGTTCTGCTGGAGCTTGTGGGGGCTACTGCCCACCGACTCCTCACTCGTGGGAGGGCTGCTGCTCCCTGACTCCTTTCCCCCTTCCTCCTTCTCTTCCTCTTTCCGCGCCGCTGCCACTCATAGCTTCAGCCTCGCTGCCTCCGCGTCCCCCCTGTGAGAGATGACTCTTGGTTGGCTCTCGGCCACCTCGGGTTATCCACACACACTCCCCACGTACATTCCCCCCCAAATGTTCGGAGAAGACTCCTTGTACGTGCGTGCCCATGCACGCCGCTGCCCACCCTCGGGCACGCGCAGCCACCCGCACCTATTGGCCACCTCGTGCACGTGCTAAACATAGCCGCATGAATATGCACGTGCGTACACGTGTACCTCGGGGCGGAGCTCTACACACAAGCAACAATCACCACAACCACCACCCCCACAACAACCACAACCACGTGCTTGAATCTGGCACACGCAGACCCACTTAACCCTCACAGAAATCACACGGTGCTGTTATTTTATAATAGAGGTTCATTCTCGGCGCGACTGAGGTTAATCACTACGTGACCCAGAGCCGAAATCAGTGAGTAAACTACTCTGTCTCCCGGTGATCTAAACCCAATCCGCCCTGTCTATTTCGAGTCAATTTCCCGAGGAGTCCTTATGCTAATCCCCACCTCTCTCACGTACTCACGGTTTGGCTCGGACGTGCGGGAAGTCAGGGGGAACCGAGGCTGCACGAAGTTCCTACTGAGAACGGGTCCTGGCTGCGCTGCGACGCGTCACACGGACGTTCGAGTGGCTGGAAGGTGGGCTGCTCCGATCGCTCACTTGAGAAGAACACAAACTCCTGTCGTGCTTGCCACTCCCCTTTAATCCTTTTCTATATCAAAGAGACCTCTCGGCTGATCCGGGCGGTCTTTTCGGCCAATCAGAGTGCTCCGCGTACCTCCCTCCCCAGGACTCTTGGTTCGCCGCTCGTGGCCCCGCCCCCCCACCTGTCGTGCTGTGTGCGTTCTCACTGCGGTGGCGGGGTGGCCTTGCCGTGACCATGTGATCTTAAGTCGATTCACGGTGCCAAAGGGTAATTTAACCTGGGGGAAATCTGACAATTTCCTGACCCCGGGAAACCGTTGGAGCATTCCCACGAGGAGGTCCCCCGGGTGAAAACCCAAAGGTCAGGTGACTTCCCCACGAGGTTCTATGTGGGGGTAGGTGTGTGCGTTCCTGTGGGGGGTTGCGAGGGGACAGCAGCGCCGGCCGGGCTGCATCGTTGCTGTGGCATCACAAACTCGGGGGCTCATGAATCCACCAGATTGAACGCTGAAATAGAGATTAACGGGATCGACGCGACATGTGCTAATAAGGAAACACGTCAGTGAGGCACGCACTTCAATCGTAGCAACCTTCCCCATTCAAGCCTCTTCTCTCCGGAGCCCCGAGCTCCCGACCCACACCCTTTATCTACATGGAGAGGGACCACCGGAGGAGCGGCGGCTCACAACAATGAGCGGAGCACCAGGCGGCTAAAGCACAGTGAGTCTGTAACAGCTATGTCAACATCGGCCTCTGTGTTGGAGGAAAAGGAGGCTCGTGATGGACGCCGCTGGGCAGTTGTAGGCAGCCGCCCTCCGGCAACAACGTTGGAGGAGCGACGGCTGCGTGGTTAGCGCGCGTGCATGCTCGTGTGCTGTGCGCGTGCTGCGTGGTGCGCACGTGCGTGAAGGAGGCCGCGATGGCGTGGAGGAGGCCACGATGATGTGGAGGAGGCCGCGATGGCGGGGATGAGGAGGCCGCAATGGCGTGGAGGAGGCCGCGATGGCGTGGAGGAGGCCGCGATGGTGTGGAGGAGCCCGCGATGGCGTGGAGGAGGCCGCGATGGCGTGGAGGAGACCGCTATGGCAGGGAGGAGGCCGCGATGGCGGGGAGGAGGCCGCGATGGCGGGGAGGAGGCCGCGATGGCGGGGAGGAGGCCGCGATGGCGTGGAGGAGGCCGTGATGGCGTGGAGAATGCTGTGATACACTCACTCATCTTACACTGACTCACTCATCATACGCTGACTCACTCACTTATCATACGCTGACTCACTCACACATCAAACACTCACACAACCACTGACCCATTCACTCATCATACACTGATTCACTCAGCATACACTCACTCATAATGCGCTGACTCACTCACACACCACACACTCACTCACACCACCACTGACTCACATCATACACTGACTCACTCATCATATGCTGACTCACACATCATACAATAACTCACACTACCACTGACTCACTCACACATCATACACTGGGAGTGTCATGATGCCAGATATGACTGCAGGTTTGGTCATAAATGTTGTGTGTATCGTTATTTATACATTTTTAATCAAAGTACCTATGATTGCTGTTGTTACATTGTATTTTATAGCTTTATTTTGGTGATTTCGAAAACATATGGTTAAGCCATGTTTCTTGCGGAAGTGCGGAGTTGGCCTGATAGCTTGAATCTAAGTTGTCTTATGGTTGTTGTTGTTGTTGTTGTTTGACTTGCATCACACTGGAATTTTTGCTCACAGCGTTGTAATACAGTGTTTTTTTCTGGAAGATTTGCGGGTTTTTTCAGGATGTTTCTGTTGCACGTCATCGCTTTAAGATGTTCTCCATTCATATTTAGTTTGTTGCGGTTGAACCCGACTCAAGAGCCGCATGGCTCACAGAGCTATACCAAATAAATTAAACTTGAAACCTCCCACCTCCCTTCTGGAACCTTCCCAAAAACCTCTCAGGACCTCCTCCTTCCTGTTTCCTACAAAATATCTCTCCTTTGAGTTTCCTCTAAGCCCCTACCCGAAGGTGTTGATATTTCCTCCATGAATGGAACGATCAGGGACTCCACAAAACTGTGTATATGGTGAGGTCCAAACCATCAAGATCATCACTGCCGACTGACAAATTCAACGTGCACGCTCTGGTGGAACAAGCGGACTCCACTCAGCTACCCCTGATACAATGGAATGGCTTCGGCTTCCATCGTCAACAATACCGTGTCATCCATATCGCTTTGTCCGAACTCCATAGGAAAGAAGCAGAGGAAGAGTTCGTTCCGAATTGTCCTCAGATCCACGACAACATTATTTGCGATCGTCCACGCGTGGCTTGCGATCCACATGTCGGGCAGCACTGCGCCAGATGCTGCTTTCACATCACTGCATGCATCTGTAACGGGTTCCGCAGACACTTGTAGATGTAACTTCTTTATTACGATTCAACACTCCAACTCTCCAACAGTACTCCAACTCTCCAACAGTCCTGATACTCTGTTACAGCCTAGGTACACAGCCTAGCTACACAGCCTAGATACTCTACTCTGGCTACACTCCGGAACTCGCCCTCACAAGGTCGTAGAGTCGGGAGTTCCAGAGTCCCAGCGCTGGCTCTCACAGCATCCGAGGGTCTTCAGATGGCTGGTCGTGGGTCTTGGGTCTTGAGTTACAACTGGGCCCCGATCGTCCAGGGAGCTCTCCTTTAATGCCTGGTCCAACAAGGGGTGGGGCCAAAAGGCTTAAGCGCCTGGGAACCCAACACCTGGCACCCAGAGGCTTAAGCGTCTGGACCCCCTGGGAACCCAATGCCTGGCGCCCAGAGGCTTAAGCGTCTGGACCCCCTGGGAACCCAGCACCTGGCGCCCAGAGGCTTAAGCGTCTGGACTCGCCTGGGATCCCAGAGCCCTCAGCAGCCCCTCCCTTCTTATGTCACTACATTACCCCCCTCTACGTAGCCTCCAGCCGTCCCTGCTGTCAATAATTAGAAAGTTTAAATTAACGAAAGGGAGAGAGAGAAAAAAAAAATACGCGAGCCTCAACAGGAAAAGAAAAGAGAACAAGAAAGCAACCATAAATACCATAACCAACCTGTACAACTTTACACTATATACAAGCATCAATAAACAAAAAGGTGAAGCAATGACACGTGAACAAACGACCCGCGGCACACCTAGCCCTCCTCGGGATCCGCATAGAAAACGGGGAATTAACAACAACAAATATACAGATTCCGACGCGTTGGATGCACAACCACCGCATGGATGGCAGGGTTCCACACCATCCTGCCAGCCTCCCATCCGTCAGGTGGAGAGAAGGCGAAGACCAACATGTCTATCACCCCTCTACACACACTTATCCGGACGTCTGTCTACGTCCCGGGTCGAGAAGTCGTACTTCAGGGCCGACCCGTGTACTGGGCAAAGAAGTCGCACTTCAGGGCTGCTCCAGTATCTACATTTTAAAAAATATATATAAAATTTACATGACACAAACAAAATAAATCTGCCTGCTCCTGCCCAGAAATGGTGGCCGCACGCGCGAACCGCATCTCCAAAAGGCATCCCGTGCTTGCGTCCCAGCAGCCCTCAATGAGGACCACCACCGACATTACATGTCAACCGTTAGCACCCCCCGCCTTTCCAACGTGGCGTCTCCATCCTAAAACCGCGCACGTCGGCCATATCGGGGGGGCTTCAACCCAGTCTCTCTCCAAGACTCGCATCGCAGCATATAGCTGTACCGACCGAGCTGAGACCCAATCTCTCTCCAAGACTCGCATCACAGCATATAGCTGTACCGACCGAGCTGAGACCCAATCTCTCTCCAAGACTCGCATCGCAGCATATAGCTGTACCGACCGAGCTGAGACCCAATCTCTCTCCAAGACTCGCATCGCAGCATATAGCTGTACCGACCGATCTGAGACGACCCATCGTTCACTCCCTGCACAACATGCACCCTAACAACTGAGGGATACAGTCCCAACGTAACGGGAAAACTACACCTGAACACCACGAATCTCCAGCCCACTGTTTCAACGCGCCTCGGAGTGTTTCAATCTCCGGGCCGTCAGGGCGAGCCTACTGCTCCAGACGCACCACGGAGGGTCTCAACCTCCGGGCCGTCAGGTCAAGCCGTCAGCGATTCCATGACGGGACCACACTCTCCGAGCCATGTGAGCGCACAGCCCACTAGGCTAGACATGCCACGGAGTGTTTCAATCTCCGGGCTGTCAGGTCAAGCCGTCAGCCATAGCATGACGGGACCACACTCTCCGAGCCATGTGAGCACACAGTCCACTAGGCTAGACATGCCACGGAGTGTCTCTATCTCTGGGCTGTCAGGTCAAGCCGTCAGCCATAGCATGACGGGACCACACTCTCTGAGCCATGTGAGCACACAGCCCACTAGGCTAGACATGCCACGGAGTGTCTCTATCTCCGGGCTGTCAGGTCAAGCCGTCAGCCATAGCATGACGGGACCACAAATCTCGTGTTAGACATGAAACACCCGCTGGGCCATTGTCACCATCTCAAGATAAATGCCCCATACAGTATATACATCGTTAACAATGACAGCACAAGCTATACATTAACAATCACGAACAAAGCTCAATACAAATCATGCATTGTTAACAATCACAAGCAAAGTTTCGCACACACATTGACAACACTCACGAGCGAAGCTCCACACAGTTTACCCAACAACAGTCACGACTCCCCGACGACAACGAAGAAAATGTCAACAAAAAAATCATTAATCCAGAGCGCGTAAATGTACGAAGTGTCATGGGCCTGGTCTCCCGACCTCCAACCTTTGGCCAGAGCAGCAAAGGCGGCGACCTGCGTGTCGGTCGATGTGCTGGCCCCGGCGCTGATTACAGTAAGAATGGCGCCCTCACTGTCCGGTCGCAGCGCTGATGACGCGAAATGCTAGGTTGAAGCCAGCTGTCGTCCGGCAGTGAAGGTCGCAGCGCTGATGACGCGGCGTTGCTAGATTGCAAACAGCTGTCACCCGGCGGTGAGGGACGCAGCGCTGATGACGCGGCGTCGTCGGGTTGGCCCACGCTGGGCCCGGAAGCGACGTCGCTCCCAGCGGTCATTGCTCCCCCGGCAGAAGTGACGACACACCCGGATGTATTTGCGGCGGGAATGGCTGCCATATTTGTGTGGGAGCCGGCGGAATGGCGCGGCCGCTGTCCCGCCTCTCTCCCTCCTGTCTCCGCCTGTGAGCGACGCATGTCGTCCAGGATGGAGACGGTGGTGTGGAGCAGCTCAGTGAGGCGAAGCAGCACCTCCTCCATCGTTGCTCCCGACGCTGGAGAGGGGACAGTCGGCGGAGCAGACAGCTGTTCAGCCGGCGGTGCAGCGTCGCTGTCGGCCGGTGTTGGCCGCCCCATCGCTGCTTGCTCCTCTTCATCGCCGTCAGGACTGAAGGTACGTGGCTTACTTCTTGTCTCCATAGCCACTTCTGACGCCAAATGTAACGGGTTCCGCAGACACTTGTAGATGTAACTTCTTTATTACGATTCAACACTCCAACTCTCCAACAGTACTCCAACTCTCCAACAGTCCTGATACTCTGTTACAGCCTAGGTACACAGCCTAGCTACACAGCCTAGATACTCTACTCTGGCTACGCTCCGGAACTCGCCCTCACAAGGTCGTAGAGTCAGGAGTTCCAGAGTCCCAGCGCTGGCTCTCACAGCATCCCAGGGTCTTCAGATGGCTGGTCGTGGGTCTTGGGTCTTGAGTTACAACTGGGCCCCGATCGTCCAGGGAGCTCTCCTTTTATGCCTGGTCCAACGAGGGGTGGGGCCAAAAGGCTTAAGCGCCTGGGAACCCAACGCCTGGCGCCCAGAGGCTTAAGCGTCTGGACACCCTGGGAACCCAACGCCTGGCGCCCAGAGGCTTAAGCGTCTGGACCCCCTGGGAACCCAGCGCCTGGCGCCCAGAGGCTTAAGCGTCTGGACTCGCCTGGGATCCCAGAGCCCTCAGCAGCCCCTCCCTTCTTATGTCACTACACATCTTAGATGCTATTCCCATAGCTATGATGCAACTTTCATAGGAAAGAGCCATCTTCACAACTACAGCTGCAGCAGCAGCATATTCAGCAGCTAGAGTTATATTAGCAGTGGGATGATCTGTTCATATTTAAATATCAATCAGTGTTTGGCGTTCTGTTTATCGTTGCTAATAGATTTTCAATAAATAATCAGTACCAACCATAATGTGAGTGCCAAAAAAACTGTACGTTGAATTGTAGTTTAATTATTGTCATTACATATGGTAATCAAACTGTATATAAAAATCTAACTTAACTACTATTGCTAGCAATTTGTCAGATTATAAAATTCTAAGTAATGCTACGTATGTCTTTCTCTTTACATAACGACATTTAGTTGTATTACGAGAATGGTAGAATTACGTGTTAGAGACATTGCAAGGGCAACACCAAATAAAGACGAATTGACAGTTCATCTTGGCAGAGTCACTTTCTGTAGCAGCACGGATTGTTCTTATTTCATTCTAGATCGTCCACTGAAGGAATATCTCGTACGTTTCTCCATTTGTTTTTTGACCTTTCTACAGACTGACCCATTGCGTGAACTTTGCAGCACTGAGCCCAGGCCGGGGTCCCCGCGTGTGATCAATGGAGCATCAAGGGAGTCTGCCACTGCTACATTGATGGTAACCACGGGCGAGTTGTGGAATGTGCCAGTCGGAGTTTCAGCTCAGTCCCCGATGAAATCCCAGCCAACACTGGACTCCTGACTCTACGCAACAACCAGATGCAGGCTGCTCCCAATGTGCGTTGTAGCCCAGTCTATTACACGCAGAGAATGCTAGGAATTTCACAGGAATATTATCAGCAGAGGAAATCACAGAGTAAATCAAAAGGTTAGTGTTTTAATCTGCCAGTGATTAGGACCTGGGTTCAAATGTGGGCTTCAGGCATGCCATGTTTAGGATGGGTTCTCCGGTGTAGTGCGTCGATCAGTGAACTAAACTATTTTTTATTTTACCAGGTAAGGCCCTCTAACTATTTAGCTCATTTTCAGATGCGACTTAGCAACAAATGTTAGCTCAATAAAGTGGCTTATCACGTGTAAATGTATAGCAGCCAAATACTTTAAATGCATGATGTTGATTCTAAATGTGGAGGGAAAACCGAAGGAATCAGAGAAAAATCCACGCGACCAAGGGGAGAACATGCAAACTCCAAATATACAAGAAGTGTCAGGGTCGGGATCGATCCCTCGACCTTCTGCATACCAGGCGAGGGAGTTAACATCATACTACTCTCACTTCAGGCCAGTCACCAATGACAAATATAGAGATCCATAGAAAATGATACACGCAAAACCATAGACAGGTAGACGCACATAGAGGCTCATATAATTATTCAAGACAAATATGTATATATAGCGTCTAAATATTACTGCATCTCAAGATGCTTTTCACACATCGTTAATCTAGACGTGGAGGAGGGTGGGGTAACCGTAGGAATACATGGGAGACAAAAGAGAGAACACAGCGAAGCAACTCTCGATCCAGTAACAACAAAGACGACAATGACAAGTTCCAGATATAGCTGGAGCAGTCAGAGTGTCTCAAAAGACCCGGTCCCTACAAACACACTTATCGATTGGCTCCTGAATCTGAGGCGCCTGCATCTGTATATATGTACTATGTTGCACTTATTTCGCACTGTACATAGCCAACCGTGTTAATCAGAGGTGCGAAGGAAGGAAAACAAAATAAACGGAACAAGCAGTTATAAAGAAATTAGTTTTTTATCTAAATGTAAAAGTGTATCTGTATAATAACCAGCTGATGTCTGTCCCGGCTGGAGTATTTGAGCTTGAACTTGCTGCGCCTGGACGACAACAGACTCCGGGAGATCCCGCTCGCTCTGTTTGACTACTTCACTGCGCTCGCCAGACTCGATCTAGATGGAAATCAGCTGCAAAGCTTTCCCACTGAGCGCGTTTGACTGCGTGAAGCGGCGTTGCATTGGATGAGCTGCGATCCATCACATTGGCTTTGTAGTTGGTAGACCACACGAATATTCTTGTGAATCATGTGTACCAGCCTGCAAAGGAGCCCGCTAAAATCACTTGCCACGACTGGCTAGGCTACACGTGGTTATGTCTGTGTTGTGTGCATATCTACATGTAACGGTCCTCCAAAATTGTCTCCAACATCAGTACAGTATTTCCTACCCCCGAAACGCTGATGGAAATTCCTGCACCTAGTTGACCAGGAGTAATCCTGCAGTATGAAGTACGGAGATTGGTGCCTGGGAATGAGGATACAGGATTGAAGAGAGGTGTGGGGGGGATGGGAGAGGGAACGTGGTGAATAAAAGGAGACGTCGGAGGAGTGACGGCAGAGAGAGAACTGTGGATTGAGAGGGGAGAGCTGTGTATGAAGCAGGGAGGGAATAACAGGACTGGAATCCTCACCTACATACGCACATGTTGATGAGGAGAGTGTCCACTGCACGCAACATGTGTGTGTACACATGTATTATTATCTCAGTCCCGTGACCTTATGCCAGTGGGCGTTCGGCACTTCACATCGCCTCAACGTGAACACAGCCTGGCACAAGCGCCGTGGTGATGGCGCCACCACTTAGTGACGAATGGCGGTTGTAATTAGTATACACTAGCGGGAAGTATCCGGCGTTACCCAGGTCAAATATATATTTAAAACCTACTCTGAAAAATCTAACAGCAGTGCATACTGACTGTGGTGGTACCTGCTATGATTACAGCAGTGCATACCGACTGTGGTAGTACCTGCTATCACTACAGTAATGCATGCTGAGTCTACAGCAGTATTTATCGACTCTAGCACAAAGTACTCACCTGACAGAGTGGCGTGATGAGGCCTAGTTCCGTGCAGATCCTCCGGCCTCGCCTAGATTGTCCAGCCGGCTGAGGTGGCACCTTGGCAGGCTGGGGCTGGGCTGCTACCACTGACCCCCCCCTCCCCAGCCACGATCTCCCCGGCCGCTCTGCAGTAATATCTACGGCCTATAGTGGTAGCATCTAGCGACTGTATAGAGTAGTAACTGCACGCATGGGGGGGGGGGGGGGGTGACACATCACACAGTGAAGATTTAAGCTCAGCGTTTAGTGTATTTTATTGCAATTTTTAAAGCCAAAGAAAATGTCCCCCTCACTCCCACTGAAGGCATGCAACTTGGCATGGGCCGTCACCCCCACCAAAGGCGCGTGAGTTGGTATGGTCGTGCACGCGTCATGAATAAATAAATAAACTGCTCACAAAAATGGCACAAAATCGCTAATTAAGCTAATTAAAAGTAGATGGATGCGAAAAAGGACGAGTGCTTGTTCACGGCGGAGCTTTCGGCATGGTACCTGGCTACTTTTATTCTACATAAATCCCACCATTGGACAACCAAGCGCGCGAACACACAAACCACACGCAAACCCACACACAAACCCCGCCACAAACCCACACATTTTTTTACTTTTATATATATAGATAGATGGTGTGCAGCAGTATAGTGGTTAGCACCCATCGGGCGGCGAAACACAGAAAGTTAGCACAGAATGGGGGCAGAGATGGTGCATCTTCTGGTCATCTCAGTCAAGCCATGGTACCTGAGTCTGTTCCATGCCCTGCCAGAGAGCGTTGGATTATTCCCGTGGCCTTAATGTGCACGGAGCCTGGGACAAGCACCATGGCAACATCACTGCCCATTAAAAGCAAATGGCGGTTGTCATTGTTGTGCGAGTTTGGGGAGCAGTAGTGCTTTCGTTAGCATGCTGTGCTACAAACCCAGCGACCCTAGTTCGATTCCTGCTCACAACCAACACCAGTAACAATTGTCTGAACCGGTCCTGGGCATCCACTATTTCGACTCGGCCTCAAATTAGTACCTGGTGCAATGTGTAAACCGCTGCTGGGGAGACAAAGCCAGCCGGGCTTGGTGCTGGCCACCCACCGCACTCAGCATTGTTGACATCATCCAATGCCCCGACTCAAACATGACTTACTCCGTGACAATCACCTCGAGCAATGTTGGCATAACTCGAATCATTGGCATAACTCGAATATTTATCAAAATCAATATCATTCTCGCCATGATTAATAGTATCATTAACATCATTGTCATCGACGACGCTATCATTGTCACCCTCCCTGACGGACCGGTAATTCCTGTACTTTTGACACCACGTCCCGTCATGACGCATCTCCTCCACGGTGCTCTATTCACTTTCGATTAGAAGCTGTGTTATGCAGCCACGCGGGAGCAGCATTCAGCTGGTTGTTGTACAGAAGCAGGGCCTCTGTGTTGGTTGGGATCCCTTCGGGAACTGAACTCAGTCGCTTACTTGGACAGCCAACTATATATTGATCACTAGCGAAAACCCACAGATCATAGCTTGAGCCATAGCAGCAGCTACAGATGCCTCCTTTACCACACGTGAGGAGCCTGGCCTTGGCTCCAACCCAGAGATATGAGATCAGGAGGTAAATACACGAGACGTCATCATCATTATAAACTGCACATTGTCATCACTTAGCATGTCCCTATTTACGTCGATTCATACGCTCAACGAACACGTGTAATGGCCTTTCACTCACGCTGTGACAGTAATTGGCTCAGTTCCTTTGAGATGACTGCGGGTCACGTGAGAGAGACAGACAGGAAAGCAGCACAGTTCACGGCTTGCTGCCGAATTAAGTCAATTTCGTGAATGTTTGGAAAGTATGAGCATGTGTTAGATAGGGGATTCCTGGGCAGGAGGAGAGGCATCACAGTGACCCATAGACTCGCACAGAGACCCATAGACTAACACAGAGACCCATAGACTCAAATATATCAATAGAATCAGGAGTCAATTTCCCGATTGAAGCCCATTGAGCTAAGAAGCCATTCGGCTGGCAGACAACATCAAACAATTCCACAATTGCAGATGTATTATGTTGTAAAATTGCATTCACACTTAAACTTTAGTGATTTTAATAATAGAGTCAGTTTAAATGAGGACTGAGATGGCATAATGGAGTTTCCAAGAGAAGAAACTGGGTTGTTGCAAACACTTTAGGGCAGCTATATGCAATACTTTTGATTTAAATTGTGTGCGAAATCTTGGAACTATTATAAGACAATCAGACACACATCGCAGATGTTCTCATTGTCCAATGATTGGACAGTGCGTGTGCGCGTGCGTGGGGGGTTAGATGATTCCTGTGGAGGAGAGAGGACCCAATTGTTTAATTACTAAACGCATGTGCTCGGCCGATGTTAGAGAGTTCTCAAGACTTCTGCAAGGGTTGGTACATGGGAGGTTATGGAGCAGTGTGGTATAAAGGCACAGAGCTCAGAGATCGCCACAGGGCTCCAGAAGTGAGATGGTGTAGCCTTCAACACTCTGAGCACATGGGTTCAAATGCAGGCAACCGCGTTGAGTTAAGGTAGGTGTTCAAATTTAGTTGAGTTCATGGGATTGGTCTGGTCATGAATGCACACACAAAGATTAAGATTAAAATTGGTGCTCCATTTGATGTGGATACATTTCAGCAGTGGTAAATATTTATTTGATTGTCATGCGATGTACTTTTACAATAATTTAATGTTTTACCCATCAATGTGTAATGCGGGCGAAAGCGACCTTCCGGATGTGACGTCACGAGGAGGCGGAGCCAGGTGACGTGGGTGAAAGGTAGGGGGTCCTTAAGCGGGTAAACCGGAAGGAGAAGGCAGTCGGGGTGTGAATGGAAAGGTGTGGGGCCACGCGGGCGTACGAGCCGAGGGGGCACCGTCAGAAGCGGGAGCCAACCCTGGGAACAGTAGGGAGCTACTGGGAGGTGTGAAGCTGCAGATAGAGATAGGCAGTAAGGCTGTGTGTGAGAGGCAGCGGGGTGGCTGCCAAGAGTCGCAGGAGCGACGAGAAGGCGAGACAGCACGAGGCTGTCAGAGCTGCAGCAGGAACAGCCAAGGGAGCTGTGTGAGAGTACAGCAGCGGAGCTGCTGTGGGGCTGCAAGAGCGACAAGAACAGCAGCGGGGCTGCTGATGTGGACTGGAGTGACATCGGAACCAGCACAGAGAGAATAAGAGAGACAGCCGTGTGGGAACGCAGTACGGACCGAATAAAGGACACTGAGCCAGAGATCGTGGTCAAGTCTTTTATTACACTGGGGTCAGAAGTGAAACGGCATGTCTAAGCAAGTAAGGAAGAAAATTCCCCCGGCGCCAGCATCGGCTTCTTCGTCCGACGACGACGAATTCCCTCCGACCACGGATTCTGCTGGGGTGGTGGAGGAGAGCCCTGCTGAGGCGAGCACGGGGACGGGCGTGGAAGATGTCGGCGCGATGGCGGGTCCGTCAACAACATCGGACGCTGACCAAAGATGGCAACAGGTGGCAGAACAACTGGAGACACTCAAGGACGTCCTGGCGCATCTATGTCACCTCGTTACGCCAAGGACGACGATGGAACGAGAAGGTGCTCCACGGGCCGCCACGTTGCCTGCCCTGCCGCCGCCATTGGCCACGCGGCAAGAAGACGCCATCTTGCGCGCTCCGCGGCGCCAAACCGCCATCTTGGCCACGCCGCGGGCCGACGCCATTTTGAATTTGCTTCCAGAACAACCATCATTGGAAGACGGCGTAAAGAGGAGTCGGAGTCGCCACCTTACTACAGTTAAGGAATTCTCTATCGGGGGCGATTGGAGCGCTTTCGCCTGCCGATTTTTGGCGGCGGTTCGTTCAGCAAGATGGACCGATGCGGAGGCCTTGGAAGTGTTGCCGACTCTACTGGACGACGAATCTGTTCGATTTTTCCGTTCCATAACGGCCGATAAGAAGAAGACTTTATGTGGAGTTTTTGAGGAAATGGCCGACGCCTATGAGCCACCTGACGACGCGCATCGGCGATTCGCTCAACGACAACGAGCACCCGAAGAATCGCCCGTGGCGTTCAGGGGTGCGGTGTTGGAGCTGGCCATGGCAGCATATCCTGACACGACACAGGATCTGCTCGAGCCTCTCATATTGGGAAAAATGCTGGAGCTGTCTCGGGATCTGGGGATCCCCATGCCTGTGTGTGGGCATGAGAAGCTCACGTCCCGGGCGGCAGCAAAGTGTCTGGATGCGCAGTTTAATCTCCGTCGCTGGAAGCAAGTGGCGGCATGGACGGGTGGGCCCGTCAAGGAAGGAGGCGCGATGGGGTGGGACCCCACAAGGGCGATCTATGTGCCGGATGAGCGGGGTCCACAGGAGCTGACGGCTGCCTCCTCTCCATGGTCGGGACGCGGAAGGCCGGGGCCGCGCGCTACGCCATCGGGACGGGGCCGCCGGGATGCAAGACCTGCGCTTCGGCGCAACGAGGCCGATTGCTTCTGCTGCGGCCGTAGGGGCCATTACGCCAAAGATTGCTGGGCCCGCTTCCCGGGTCCGCCGCAGCAGGAGCCCACAACACCGGACAAGCCGACCAAGGAACCTCCGAAACAGGCATGTCGGCACGCACCAGACACTCGGCAAGGCTTTACACCTCACCCACCACCTTTGTTGCGCGATCCTATTGTTGTTGTTAAAGAAAGGCCATCGACGGGGCCTTGTCATTCAGTTACGCAGTGGCGCAAATTGGCACGGAGAGTTGTCGCGGCCGCTACGGGTTCGTCCACTGTACCGGGGTCCATACAAGGTGTGGACGTGCGCATTTTGGTCGACTCGGGAGCGTCTGCGACTATTATATCGGATGTCATTTTCCATCTGTTGGGCATTCCGCCGGGGGCTGTGCGTCCGGTTTATGGGTCTTGCGTCGCTGCGAACGGGGGTAGTATGGGTATCGTGGGCCAGGTGGATGCTAAGATATCTATAGGGGATGTGTCGGCTTCGGGCGTTGTGTTAATATCGAGATCTTTGGCGGTTCCTTGCTTACTAGGCACGGATTTTTTGGCTAAGATGCCCATTTTGATTAAAATCAATGAGAATTGTATTGAATTGCCGGGGGGCCGTCGAATCTCGTTTCTGCCGTCGCCCTGGGGGCGACCTGCTTCGGCCGTACAGGTGCAGGCGCTGTCCGTCGCATCTGTGGACATCCCACCTGGTTCACAGATGCTTATACCCTTGCGGTATCGGAAGCCCCTGCCCAATCGGCTAGGAGCATTAGGGGTCTTGTTGTCACCATCCGCCACGATAACAACGGGATTGGCGTTAGTTGGGGCACAGACCATCGTCCGGCCGGATCAATTACCGGTTTTACAGGTGCTTAATGCGGGGGTGGAAAACATCCGTGTTCCGGCCGGTACGGTTGTGGCACATGCCACTACGGCGTTTGCGACGCACGATTGTCCGCATCGCCGGGGAGTGGTCGCTGGTGTTTCCGAGCCAAGGGGTTCGGATAATCGTTGGATCGCTACCTTATGTGACGAAAATTCTTCCCTGTCCGTGGGGCAACGTGATGCGCTGCGTAAATTGTTGCTGACGTATTCGGATGTGTTCAGCTCCGACGAGTTGGATTTGGGACGCACATCGTTGCTTTCCCATCACATTGAGACGGGCGACGCTGCCCCTATTCGGTTAAATTCGCATCGGATGAGTCCAGCGGAGCGAGAACACGTTCGGGGGGCGGTGGAAGACATGTTGGCTGCGGACATTATATCGCCATCTAACAGCCCATGGGGCGCTCCTGTGGTCTTGGTTAAGAAAAAGGATGGCAACTTGCGATTTTGTGTCGATTTCCGGAAATTGAATAAGATATCGGTGGCAGATGCGTACCCCCTGCCGCGTATGGGCGACTCCCTTGACGCATTGTCGGGGGCTAAGTTCTTTTCCACACTGGACCTCTCTTCGGGATTTTGGCAGCTTCCCCTTGACGAGTCCTCACGGGAGAAAACCGCATTCCGTACGCCGCAGGGGTTATTTCAATTCAACTGCCTCCCGATGGGATTGAATGCGGCCCCTGCTACATTTCAAAGATTGATGGAGCTCGTTTTGACGGGGTTGCAGTGGGAGACGTGTCTTATATATTTGGACGATATTATTGTGTTCAGCCGCACATTTGAGGAACATTTAACGCGGCTGGAGACAGTGTTCACGAGGATGCGCTCTGCCAATTTGAAATTCAAACCAAAGAAATGCCACCTACTGCAACGGTCCGTCCGTTATTTGGGGCACATTGTGAGTGCAGAGGGGGTGTCCACGGATCCGGAAAAGACGGCGTGTGTCCAGGATTGGCCGACTCCGGCCTCTGTGGGGGATGTTCGGCGGTTTTTGGGATTTGCCTCGTATTACCGAAGATTTGTGCCGGGGTTTGCGACGATTGCGAGGCCCTTGCATCTCCTTACGGGTAAAGGACGGAAATTTGTTTGGGGAGAGCCGGAAGAGGCGGCCTTTCGGAGTCTGCGTGATCTATTGGCTACGGCCCCGACATTGGATTATCCCGATTTTGATCGCCCTTTCATTCTTGATACGGACGCGAGTGACACAGGTATTGGGGCGGTATTATCACAGTCTAAAGGGGGCGTAGAGCGCGTCGTGGCGTATGGTAGCCGAGTCTTGTCGCCTGCGGAAACACGCTACTGTGTCACTCGTAGAGAACTTTTGGCGGTTGTTTTTTTCCTACGGCAATTTCGACCGTACCTTTACGGTCGTTCTTTTATTGTGCGTACGGATCATGCGGCCTTGCAATATGCACTTAAAATGGACCAGCCATCGGGACAGTGGGCACGTTGGTTGGACACGCTGCAGGAATTTTCCTTCCAAATTCAACATCGGAAGGGAGTGCGCCATGCGAACGCTGACGCACTTTCCAGATTACCAGGGCGCGCCCCTTGTAAATGTGCGTCGGGGACGCATAGGTGTTCGCCGATTCTGAACCCCCCTCAGCCGTTTTCGTTGGCCGTCGGGAAGTCGGATACTCCGATGGAACCGGGACCGACTGATGGGGTTTTGAATCTGCCGCGGTCTGTCTGGATTCGGGAACAGATGATGGACGAGTCGTTGTTGTCCATGCGGAAGCGGTCTATGAGGGACAATGGGAGTCCGAGTTCGGCTGTGGGGCCGCGAACCGCTCTCCGAGATGGTCTGCTTATGTGGCAAGAAAGGTTCCAGGAAAGCTGGCGTGTGGTGGTACCAACGTCCTTGCGATTTGAGTTGATTAGAACTCTCCATTGTGACACACTATTGCATTTAGGGGTGCAGAAGACCTTGTTGACGTTACAACGTCATTATTTTTGGCACGGCATGGCGACAGATGTCGTAGGGCACGTGCGCGCGTGCCCTGAATGCGCCCGGCGTAAGCCGCCTAAACATCCTTACGTGCCGCCTCTCCAGTCGATTCAGGTGTCTCGAGTCAATGAATTGGTGGCACTGGACATATTGGGACCCTTCCCACCATCGGCGAGGGGAAATAAATATTTGCTGGTAGGGGTTGAGTATCTCTCCCGTTGGCCGATGGCCTGGCCGTTGCCCGATCAGTCGGCCGCGGCCATCACCGACGCCTTTTTGTTTGGGTACATTATGGACAAGGGGGCGCCGGAGAGACTCCTCACGGACCAGGGCCGAAATTTCTCTTCTAAATTATTGGCTGAAGTGTGCGCAGGCCTTGGGACTAAGAAGATACGGACATCTCCATACCATCCGCAGACGGATGGTATGGTTGAGCGGCTGAACAGGACATTGTCTGCCATGCTTTGCCATACTGTGAGTGAACAGCAATCGGATTGGGATCTGCACATCCCCGGAGTGCTTTCGGCGTACAGGATGACGCCCCATGCGGCTACAGGGTATTCGCCGTTTTACCTTATGTATGGTCGGGAAAACGTGCCTCCGGTGGATGTGCAATTGGGTACTGGGGTGAAGGGACCTCGTAAACCACTCCCTGAATACATTCAGGACACGGTTCGCCGGGTTACGGAGGCGCGGGAAAACGCCCGCGTGGCTACGGCCAAAGCCCAGGCCCGGAACGAGCGGTATGCTCGGCGGTCTGAGGGGGAGTGCCCCTGGAAGGTGGGAGACCTGGCCTGGCTCCATTGCCCGCAGGTGCGGCCGGGGACCTCTCCTAAATTGCACAAACCTTGGCATGGTCCTGTGCGCCTCATTGAGGTTCCCAATCCACAGTCGGCGCGCGTTCAGTTTGGTTCTCGCCGTTGGTTTGTTCATACGTCGCGGTTGAAACCATATGTTGCTCCCCTACGTGATGCGTCATCTCCCAATGTTGCCTTGCCGGGGTCTGTTGCTGCTGACTCTGACTCTTCCCCGCCTGCGTCCATTGATCTTGCTAGAGCGCCTGTCGTACCTGTTCCAGACAGGCCGACCGTGACACCGCGGGGGAGGAGTGGGCCTGTTCGGAGGGCGCCTGCCAGGGCTGCGGGACCTTCAAGCCCGGCGACCCTTCCGACCCCGCTGCAGGCGCATTCGCGGAATACGACCAAGACTGATTCGTCAGGGACACGAGATGTCGGTGGACTTCCAATCGCAGCAGGGGAATTACCCCCTGTCAATTCTCGTGTTCCATCGCGTCCCCGTTCTACAAGTGGGCCGCCGACCGTCCGGGACGGGCCGGCGACCCGCACTCGTTCCAAATCGCTTACGTTTCGTTGATTGTATGTTGTTATTGTTCTTGTTCTTGCCGTCGTATTTATCGCATGCTTTCGTACGTTCGTCGATGTTACTTGTGTGTTGTTCTTGTTGTTATATTGCATGCTTAGTGTCCTTTAAGGGGGAAGGTCGGTTCACCGCATTACGCTTTGGTGTTGTTCAGCCGAGGTCGGCTGGGTTTTTTCTATGGGGGAGGGTGGTGTAATGCAGGCGAAAGCGACCTTCCGGATGTGACGTCACGAGGAGGCGGAGCCAGGTGACGTGGGTGAAAGGTAGGGGGTCCTTAAGCGGGTAAACCGGAAGGAGAAGGCAGTCGGGGTGTGAATGGAAAGGTGTGGGGCCACGCGGGCGTACGAGCCGAGGGGGCACCGTCAGAAGCGGGAGCCAACCCTGGGAACAGTAGGGAGCTACTGGGAGGTGTGAAGCTGCAGATAGAGATAGGCAGTAAGGCTGTGTGTGAGAGGCAGCGGGGTGGCTGCCAAGAGTCGCAGGAGCGACGAGAAGGCGAGACAGCACGAGGCTGTCAGAGCTGCAGCAGGAACAGCCAAGGGAGCTGTGTGAGAGTACAGCAGCGGAGCTGCTGTGGGGCTGCAAGAGCGACAAGAACAGCAGCGGGGCTGCTGATGTGGACTGGAGTGACATCGGAACCAGCACAGAGAGAATAAGAGAGACAGCCGTGTGGGAACGCAGTACGGACCGAATAAAGGACACTGAGCCAGAGATCGTGGTCAAGTCTTTTATTACAAATGTGTAATGTGAGGATATATCCGGGTCGCTGACGGATCACAACTCGTCACGATGATTGGCTCTGCCGGTCCTGATCCATAGCCAATGAGGGGAAGCCTAGGGGCGTGGCCCTGACCTAATGGAAAGGTGACAGCTGTAAGTAGAGGATTGGTTCTGCTGGCTTTAGCCACAGCCAATGGGGAGACGAGTCAGGGGTGTGGTCCTGGGAGCCTACGATGGAGTCTGGAAGATTCCATAGAGGCTAACCAGGATTGGTGGAAACGTACCACGTGACCCGGGTATTAAATACGGGTGGAGACGAACAACACGTGGTCAGAATTGGAACGAATGGAGGGAGAGGCCACGCAAAGGCGGGGGTCCAGGCTGCCACGTGGCTGCGCGCGTCTCTCTCTTTCTATCCCTCTCACGCTGTCTGTCGGCAGCGTGAAGGAGTGTTGTAATGAAAGACGAATAAAGACCGGATTCCAGAAGTCGCTTCAACGACCTTTATTACAAATGTGAAGACTGCTATTAAGATTTAACCATTCAATGACAAAGGAGAGAAGGAAGGTCTCGGTTCTGTAGCTATCAGGGGGTGAAATCGGGGAATCATCGATGTCGACAATTTGTAGAGAGAATTGCAAACAGCAAAGGAAGCCAGGTTGTCTCCTGTCAACTCGGGCTATCAAAATAACTCTAATGCATAGCGGTCACCTGGTTACAATGAAGATCATCCATGTTCACCAAGCGACTCAATCCACTCTCTAAAAGAGCTCGTAGTAAGTTCGTCCTCACCCCCAGTGCAGTGAGCTGGCTCTGGCTGTCGAACACCGCGGCGGTGAGAGACTTCAGCTGGTTTCTGTATAGCCACAACTCCTTCAGATTCACGAGCTGGTCAAACACTCCAGTGGGAAGGGCTTGCAGCTGGCTGTCTCCCTTCCACCAGGAGTCGGCAACCCTTCAAGGAAGTAGGAGAGCAGTTTTTGTTGTTGCTTTTGTCTTTTACCTAAATAGTTTGACATCCGCATCACACACAGAGATACTTTTACACAAACGCTGCAGTGTGTATACGGCAGACGACAAACATATTCTGAATTAAATTAACTAAGTATCTGGTAGAATGAACTGCATCTATTAACTTCATTTCCCCTTTAGGTATTCGTTAATAATACAGTTTGACTGGTGTACATGTTATTGTCAGCAAGACATTCCATAATGACCCATTCCCTGCCATATTTAACCAATTATCTTTTATTTTCAACGCGTTTATCCCACTCATGTGGGGTCCGTTGTCGTTACCAACCTTCTCCATGCTGCCCTGTCCTGCACCATCTCCGTCGCACCCTCTGCCCACTTAAGGTCTTATGGCCGGTTGCTACCAGATGCCAACCCTCCTCATTTATCCTGGCTTGGGGCAGGCAGAAACAAATTTCTGGACAAGTTATATTTAATAACTTATCTTAATGTCAAATTATGTTTAAGATATACGTTTTTTTTAAACGACTGCCCGCAAGGGGGCAGCCAAAGAGCCACAAGGGCGCAGCCAAAGGGCTACAAGCGGGCAGCCAAAGAGCCGCAAGGAGGCAGCCAAAGGGCTACAAGCGGGCAGCTAAAGAGCCGCAAGGGGGCAGCCAAAGAGTCGCAAGGGGGCAGCCAAAGAGCCGCAAGGGGGCAGCCAAAGAGCCGCAAGGGGCCAGCCAAAGAGCCGCAAGGGGGCAGCTAAAGAGCCGCAAGGGAGCAGCGAAAAAGCTGCAAGGGGGCAGCCAAAGAGCTGCAAGGGGGCGGCCAAAGAGCTGCAAGGGGGCAGCCAAAGAGCGGCAAGGGGGCAGCGAAAGAGTCGCAAGGGGGCAGTGAAAGAGTCGCAAGAGGGCAGCCAAAGAGCAGCAAGAGGGCAGCCAAAGAGCAGCAAGAGGGCAGCCAAAAAGCTGCAAGAGGGCAGCCAAAGAGCTGCAAGAGGGCAGCCAAAGATTCGCAAGGGGGCAGCCAAAGAGCCGCAAGAGGGCAGCCAAAGAGCTGCATGGGGTCAGCCAAAGAGCTGCATGGAGGCAGCCAAAAGGGCTGCAAGGCGGCATTTAAAGAGCCGCATGCCGCTTCGGAGGGATAAGTTACCGACCCCTATCCTAGATCAAGTCCATTGAGCGGGGAGAGACTGTAGTGTTGAACACCTAAATATAATACTAGAGTAAGACAAGAGGAAGCTAAACAACATCGGTGTGCATTTGGGGAGGTGTTAAGATGTTCAAACACGATTCAGATTAATCTCAGTGTGCGAGTGTGTGTGCACACGTGTTCCGTGTGTTTCCACACCGTGTTCCTTTTGTGTGCGCATGTGTTCCACGTGTGTGTGCACGTGATCTGTGTGCGTATACACGTGTTCTATTTGTCTCTCTGTACACTTGTTATATGTGCGCACGTGTTCCGTTTGTGAGCACACGTTCTGTATATACACATATCCCGTGCGTATATGTTTACACGTGTTCCACGTGACGCAGACAATATGAATCGCTTAGCGTGGCACATAGAATTAGTTAAATTGTATTTTCAATGGCGGGGGGGGGGGGGGGATATAAATTGTTAAACGCAGACAGACTGAGTGTGGTGGCAGTGGCGGTGGGGGACCGCGAGGACTGGAGTTTTGGAAACCATGCTTCAAGAGACCAGGCATTGTGACATCATGAACCTCCCATCCCATGGCACGACTAAAGCAACGACAACAGGATAGTAGCAGCGGGAGCAGTTAGAATAGCAACACAGACAAGCAGACAATGTCTCCTACCGGATACCCGTCTCTCCACATAAATAACAAAACGTATATTTTACGCAGCCACACGCACGGCTTTCTGGGAATACTTTATTTCAGCCGCATTATTTCAAGACTAGCAAACCTCCGGATCGGTTTTGACATTCAGTGTCTCATCAGCAGACTTAGGCTTGTTGGACTGAATGCTAAGTTTTGCTCATCTGGAATCAATTCTATTCGAGCATGTTGAAATATAATTAGTTTTCATATGCCCTAATTGAAGCAGCACAGACCACAGCGGTGTACTCTATTTTGTCCATAGTTATCTCGGGGACTGAGATGACCCAGCCGCCGCACTAATCTCGCGTGACCTTGACTTCACGCCTTTTCCGCTGCCTCCATCATCCTTAATCAACAGAGGAATCCGTTAATTGGCAGTGGGGACAATTGGTGAAGAGAACTTCAAACAAGAGGGGTTGTTCGTTTTTTGATGTCGTTTTTTGTTGCTGTTGTAAAATGGAAACTTATCCAGATTCACCATGCCACTAAACCACCCCTCTTGGGAATGCCTCTCAGCCGCTTTGTGTTCAGTCTCAGGGCAGTCAGCTGGTCAAGATGTCAAAAAACGCCGGCGTTGAAAGATGTCAGCTGGTTGCTGTACAACCTCAACTCCATTCAGATTCACGAGATGGTCAAACACTCTGGAAGGGCACTGAGCCGATTGCTTTCCACACAGCAGTAGTCTCTAATGACATGACACATTAACATTGGACTATCGATACTCCACAGGTAATGATGAAAGTCTTGATATGAAGCTTTCGTGACTACAGGAATCCATACTCTTTGGTTATTTCGGTAAAGTCACGTAGGACGACCGCTTGTGTTGCGATCGAAACATCGTGATATATTATGTTTATTTTGTTTTATTTTTCTACCTACGTGACTTTACCGAAAGAACCAAAGAGTAATGATGAAAATTACTAATCACATTTGCAAATGTGACTGTATCAAGCACTAATTGTCTTCTCCAGGATATTCTTTGAAGGAAGATTTAGGATGTTAAGGGAGTAAACAAGGTTGTTCCAAAACGTTGGTGCTGCTTTGTCACCTATTCCAAGTCTTGTTCTAGGAATATTTAAAAGGCAAATAGATGGACGCCTTAGGTTTCTTGGGTTTAACAATGGGGATACTATTCTTTGTTTTTTTCGGTAAAGTCACATTGATAGAAAAATATTAATACAAATAAAGTGAATAAAAAATTAATAATAAAAAACCCACTAATGTAGGCTGTAGCATGGTCCTTAATCTGAGTGAGTGTACTGGCAGTCTATAATGTAAACTGTAGCCTGGTTATTAAGTTTGGTGAGTATACTGACAGTCTATAATGTAGACTGTAGCAATGGTTATTAAGCTGTATGAGTGTACTGGCAGTCTATAATGTAGACTGCAGCCAGTCTACAGTCTACATTAAAGACTACATTATAGACTGCAGCGGTGATCTGTTTAAATAAATGTGCCAGACGGGATCCCTGCCAACACTGAGTTCTTGGATTTGGCGGGAAACCAGCTGTGCGGCTCTCCCCAAATGGCGCTGGCCGTTGATAGTGACGACCCAGTCTGAGTCTCAAGTCATTAACACGCAGACCAATTACTTCATATTCAGCCGTTTGTTAATTTATTGCTGCAGAAAGATCTCCCTGTAATTGACGACCCTGGTGGAGAAAACGTGGATTGCAGGAAGCAGTGTTTGCAGCAGGCAGACGTAGATGATTAATTCCAAAAAATAAGGGACAGAAGAATAACGTACTTTTAACAGCCGGTTTAACCCTGCAACTACTAAACTGTGTAGCATTAAATTGGGTATTATTTTATTATTTCCCTTCTACGTGACTTTACCGAAAGAACCAAGAATATGAATCCCTGCAGTCACGGAAGCTTTAAATCAAAATTTCAATCAAAATTTATACACTGTGGTGTTCACGAACTGCAGATCCAACCTGCAGCTGCTCCACCGATCCACTGCCGGCTGACATGCTGAGATACTATTCATCAAATTCCGGGATATAGATCAATGCATGTCAATTACCATTGCAGATGGACTCTGTTGATTTACGAACGTTTATTCGATCCTGTATAAATTGATGCAGTCATCAGAGCTCACGCAAAGCGATGCCTTCATTAAACACTTTCGAAATAATTAAAATCGACACTTGAAAATGAACAGCCACACTAAAATCGCATGGGAGAGAAAGGAGCAAAAAGCACATTGACAGGTCAATCTGAGAAGGTGATAGTTTTTAACCATTAGACGATATATTAAGAAAATTGTGTTGGAGATATTACAGCATCAGTGTTACGGGATACAACATTAACCATCTCCGTTCTGGTGACGATATTCTCTTTATGAATGCCCAAAAGGAATGAGTGGCAGGAATGTCTGCGAATTGTCAACTGTCACGTGGCCTTCAAATTTGGTTATAGATCTTTAAGCTGCTTATTTCTGCTTGCTTAAACTCTCAGTTTTTTTTATATAACAAATGACAAATTGACAATTTCTTGTTTCCAAACAAAATGATCAACATTCCGGTTTTGCTAATAAGCCACATCGTTGGGAATGTTTGCCCACGTGACATCTTGATTAAATTGTCTTTGTCGGGCGGAAGTGGGTAACAGTTAAACGTTGACGTTATACTTAAATGTCAAAGACGAATGAAACGAATAATGAATAAAAGTATTGGTTGTTACAGTTGTATGGATATATTTTACGTCTTAGACTTGTTACGAGTTTTCGCCATAGCTATGATGCATTGACCAAGTTTACGTTTCGAACTTTCTTATTAAAATCTTACATTCGTGAATATTGCTGTGGCCTTAGGTAAAATATATAATAGACTAGCGGGAAGTACCTGGTGTTGCCCGGGTCTTAAACATATTTCAAAACTACTCTTAAAAATCTAACAGCAGTGCGTACTGACTGGGGTACCTGCTATGATTATAGCAGTGCATACTGTGGTGGTACCTGCTATGATTACAGCAGTGCATACTGTGGTGGTACCTGCTTTCACTGTAGCAGTGCATACTGACTTTGGTGGTACTAGCTATGATTACAGCAGTGCATATTGATTGTGGTGGTACCTGCTATGATTACAGCAGTGCATACCGACTGTGGTGGTACCTGCTATCACTACAGTAGTACATGCTGACTCTATAGCAGTATTTATCGACTATATAGCACAAAGTACTCACCTGACAGAGTGGCGTGGTGAGGCCTAGTCCCATGCAGAGCCTCCGGCCTCACCTAGATTGTCCAGCCGGCTGAGGTGGCACCTTAGCAGGCTGGGGCTGGGCTGCTACCCCCCCCCCCCCCGCAGCCACGATCTCCCCGGTTGCTCTGCAGTAATATCTGCGGCCTATAGTGGTAGCATCTAGCGACTGTATAATAGTAATAACTGCATGCAACTTGATTTGAAGCTTTCATGACTGCAGGAATTACTCTTTGGTTCTTTCGGTAAAGTCACGTAGAAATTAAATAAAACAAATAATAAAATAAGACGTTTCTATTGCAACATAAGCAACCGTCATCAGGTGTGAATGAATGCAAGCTCGGAGAGAAACATATACAGAGTGAGATACAAACACAGACATGGAGAGAGACACATACACAGAGAGAGACACACAGATAGATAGACAAACAGAGAGAGAGACAGAGAGAGAGAGACACACACACATGGGGAGAGACACATAGAGAGACACACACTCATAGAGAGACACACCCAGATACACACAGAGAAACAACGCCTCTGTGACGAGGCATTATATATAGAGTATTAGCATGTCAATGAGAGCGGCAATGCAACACAGAGAATCGGCTAACACAACAGTTAACACTTTACTTGGTTGATTACGTTCTTCCAAAGATTGCAAATTTTGAAGTATAAGTATGAGGTGTGTGGAAATCCTCCCCGTAGAGGTAGTTCAAACTTGATTTGAAGCTTTCGTGACTGCAGGAATTACTCTTTGGTTCTTTATATCTACATGACTTTACTTAAAGAACCAAAGAATATGAATTGTTGCACTCACGAAAGTTTTAAGTAAATTTAATGGGGATAATGAATGAGCTAAGTATTTGACAGATTTGCCAAAAAAATGTATGGATGAACAGGGCCCAATGTAGATTTCTTCCTGCATCAAGGGATGTGAGATTTTATTTTAAGCAGAGATCACAATGGTGGGTCATGTGTGGTACATCCAGAGTAAATCGAAGAGCAGAATAACGAAGGGGGTTTAGTCTGTTTAGTGATTCATTCGTAGCTGATCTGTAAGCAGCGTCACACGAGTCAAAAAGTTGTAGAATGATAATAATGACATTCATATAATGCTTTTCATCAGGGATCTCAAAGCGCTGTATAGGACAAAGCAGCAGCAGACACGCAGAATAAACATAATACTATACATATATTTCAAGAAAAATTTAACAAGTTAAATTAAGTTTAATAAGCTTCAGGAATTCGCAGGCACAATTTAATTTGAAAGCAATTTTTGTTTCTGTTTAAAAATCCCAATTATTATTTTATTTAACTTGAGATGTCATCAATATTGGGTTGAAATATAAGTTTTGAATACATCCAAGTACTTGAAGGACTGTTTGTTTAATAATGTTTGTTTCTCATATCCGTAATAGGTGAAGAGAATGAAACTGCATTTATCTTGGAAGAAAAGAGCATGATCCTCGTTTTGGGGGATTAAGGAGCATTTTTTCAGATGGCAAATGATATTGAATGAAGTCGAAAACTTTTTGGAGATTCTGTATGACTTCGTTATGAGATTTACCCAACTACTAGCATGACAGTGTCATCACTAAAGGTATTTAATTCTGAACTTTTAAAGTTTATTCCAAGATAGTTTAAATATAAGGAGAATATCATTAGATCCAGCACGGCACCTTTTAGAACATCCTTTGTCACTTCATATATGTGGATGAGATGTTATCACTATGTACCTTTTTAATAACGGTCTGAAGGGTAACTTTTAAACAATTGTAGTGTATTATATTACATTTATGGTTGACCAAGTCTTGCAACTAGAATATCATGGTCAACAGTGTTAAAAGCTTCTGACAGGAAATAGTGCATTGCAGTAGTGGCCTTTATCCAGGTTACTGAAAAGAAAATGTAATACTTCCACCATTGCTGTGGTGTTGCAATAATCCTCTCGAATACTAGACAGAATACTGTGAAGGAGATTGTGACTTTTTAGGTAGCAGTTTATTCATGATCGAAGTATGTTTTCAAATATGGTAGTAACTAGAAAAATAATAGAGATTGGGCTATTATTGTTAGGGTCTTCTTTGGAGCCATTTTTAATATACTAGACGAATAAGAGCAGCTTTCTACTCTAGTGGATGTGCCTTTGGTAAGTGAGAGGTTGAAAATGTGTGTGAAGAGTTTATAGATGAGATTTGCCACAGCCACAAGTGCCAATGCAGGTAACTCGTCTTTTTCCGTGGATGACAATATCTTGCATGGTATGAAGTCGTTCAGTATGTACCGTTCACATATGGGATTAAGCGAGAAGTAAGGACGATGACATTCACTATTCCTAACAAAGGGTTGGTATGGGAAGAGAAAGACGTAAGTGATGTGAATGGTGGTGTATTTGGAGACATTTTAATCTGATGTGTTTTGTCAAATATATGCACTGCTGATCGACAATGAGAATTACATCCATTGACAATGTCTTGTTTCGTGAAGAGTTTTTGCTATTCAGTAAAATGTTTTTTTCGGTAGAACATTTTGTTTGCCTTGTGTTTTCAAGTGAATTTAATGTTTGACAGAAGAGTCTTGGTTGTTTTGTGAACTTAGAATAGTTTAATAATAATATGAATATTTAGCGTTTTTTTAACAGGCCAGTGTATCTATTTCTCAGTGTTCTCGGTATAATCGAATACAATAGGTTGTTTGATATATATTTGGTTAATTTTTGCCTATATCTTTAGTATTCATGAATTCAGAGATGTTCGGATCAAACCTTGGTGGACGATTACCCTTTATTCTGAACTTTTTTAAAGGGGCATGTGTGTCAATGATTTTTTGAAGGTCGTTCTTAAAATATGTCCAAGCAGTTTAAAAACTGGAATTTGTTTAATCATATGCCAGTCACAATGAGTGTCATGTATATATGCTTGAAGGTCAAACATTTTAAATTATCGTTGAAAAATTAATTCATGAAGTGTCTTAGTTATTTTTGTATGACAAATGCCAAAGATAATGGTCTGATCACTTAGATGGTCTCCTATCACTTATCCTAATATATAAGCACCCAGCTCTGTGATTCTGTGACTAACGCGACATGGATTGGTTGAAGTGCGTCACATTACTGGGACCAAGCAGCCAACCAGAGGTGCGCCCCTCACAAACATGTACGCCCCCGAACAGGCACGGGTGGAGAGAGACCCATGTATCCTCAACTACTGAAGCAACCACATGACCCGTACAGTAGTCAACGCACAGTACTCTACAATAATACTTTTTACGGTAAAACACAGGTGCACTACACACACATCCATTACGTACGGGCATATACACACCGTTCTAATTACATTAGTACTGTTGTTTTTTGGTGCTTAAATCCACTGGTGGATGAAGGCCCACCACACGCTGTGCGAGTGGATCGTAAGGATTTACTTAACCAGCCTGTTGGGGGCCACCGCAGGCTGTGGTTGTTGGGGGGCGCTGCAGGCTGTTGTTGTTGGGGGGCGCTGCAGGCTGTGGTTGTTGGGGGGCCGTGTAGCCTATGAGACTGTAGGGGGCACTTTCCCCCTACAGTCTCACAGGCTACACGGGGGGTCTTTATCCTGTGTATGTAGGGGGGGGGGGGGGAGCAGCGACTGCGTAGCGATTCGTGAGCTGCGCTATGAACCCGGCGACCCGAGTTCGATTCCCGCTCACGGCCACCACCGGTGACGATTATTTGAACCGGTTTTGGGCCTTCCCAAGGTCGACTCTGCCTCAAATGAGTAATTGGTGTGGTGTGTGAACATCGCCACTGAGGAGACAAAGGCAGCCGGGCGTCGTGAATCCAAATCACGGGCGAAGTCGGGTACTAAAGCAAGTATGATCATAATGTTGGTTATAATTATCAATAGGGTGGTAACTAATTTATGATCATTATGATGGCCATGCTGCTATTAGGATGAGGACTGTTATCGTGTCTCCACATCTGATCTCGTGGCTTCGGGTTGGAGTTCGAGCCAGGAAACCTGCGTGTGGAGAAGGAGGCGTCTGTAGATGTTTCCATGGTACACACTACGATAGAGGTCCTGGTCAGGTGGTGAACTGTGAAAACAAACGTCTGGGCTCGGTGCCAGATGGGATCCCTGGGGACACAGAGATCTTGGATCTGGAGGGAAAGCAGCAGCATGGAGTCATTGGCAACATATTCATATTCACAGAGCGACTAAATGCCCCTCGGGAAATGCTTTCAGTTTGTGCTCAGAGCAGTCAGGTGGGACTGGCTGTTAAACACCCCAGTGCTGAGAGCTATCAGCTGGTTGTTTTACAACTGCAATGACCGAGAAAACAGACCGCTTACCTGATACAAGTCAGACAAACAAACAGGACGTATGATCAGCATGAGACTAAAAGTACACCAAATAAATATGAAATACTCCCAAATACAACTGTCAGCAGTAGCATAACACGCGTGCCAACAAGGACGGACACTCAATTGATTTCTAAAATGTTAAAGTTCTGTGCAAAACTAGTGACTACTGGCCATAGACTAATGATTGAAATTGAGTGAAATTAAAAATAATTTTCATTGTTCAAATAGCTACAGACTTGGTGCTGCTTGGAAGCGAATCATCAAATAATACATTATTTAATTGCATGCCTATAGAGGCCACCATACTTCAATATGGATTACCGTTGTTACGGCGATTTTAGTATGCACAATCGACAGGCAGTACAATATCAATGGACTCGCATAATGCACATGTATGAAGCACGTTGATACATTAATCCCCCCCACTTCGCGCAAAAAAAGCGCACAAGTGTTGTCATTACATCTATGCCTCTATTTAAGGAACGAAACAGGTGGACTTCTCCACAAATCTCGCTGTCGCCTGATGAAGCTAGTTGTAATTACTGGTCAAACGCTATACTCAGATTGTAAATGTTGTGGCTTAGCTCTCCAACACACCAGTGTGCTGTACTAATAGTGAATTGCCATGTTCTATTTACGTGACAAACCTTACTAATTGGCTGTGTCTGGCGGTGTCGGGTTTAACAACACATTTATATATTTACGCAATCTAACCCAAACAAAACTTATATTATGGATGATATTGGTCACGATAGCCTACGTCTTAAACAAACAATCAGGAAGTAGGCCAATGCCTTCCATTGGTGCAGAAAGGCCTCCATAGTCATTGGTTGGAAGGCAAGATTGAACGGGATTGGAGGAAATATTTTAAGGGTAAAAAGGCGGGCAGCAAGGGTAGACTGTTGAAGGACGGTTGAGAACCATTGGCGGGGAAGGATCAGGATTGGCTGAAGGGAGAGGGGTGACAGAAGCTTCCATAGAGGGGCTTGGGATGTATAAATTGAGAAAGCACAGGGACGGGGGACGTTCGGGAGGATATGGAGCTCAAGCCTCTAAAATCAGCCCTGGGCATCGTTAGTGCTGTGTCTGAATAAAGGCTCTTAAAAAGTCACAACATGTATTGGTGTCACTACACAACCAACTCCTTCAGATTCACGAGCTGGTCAAACACTCCATCTGGAAGGGCACTGAGCCGGTTGTTTTCCAGATCTAGGCGAGTCAGCTGGGGAAGTTTGTCGAAAACCCCCTTGGGGAGAGCCGTCAGCTGGTTTTCATAACGTGGCAACTTCATTATAGTCTCCAAATAATCACGTGCACATGCATGTTCTCGAACCCACTAGAAATTATCCATAAATTCCTCAAAATTTCTTGAATCTGACGATTATTTAAGTGTTCCATACAATTTTTTACGTATCTATCTTTGTGGTCTGCATTCTCTTTGCTTGGTCTCATTTCGTGCTAAGACTGATATTTTTTCCCAACCTTGTATGTATGTATGCTGAGCTTTTTTCACACCAACCATGATAATTATAGGTGCGGGGGAAAGACAACAAACACAAAAAACCTGAACTTTAACGGCCAGACGTCCTGTTCGTTGTGCCCCATCGTCCCACCCGCTTGGTAACATCTTTACTTTTCCACCAATGCCCGGGGAAGGCCGATAGGGGAAGTACCTGCTATTGTTTACTACGTTATTTTCAGGATAAAATTTCAAGTCAAATTTATTTCAAAAGGTGGAATAGGTGCCCTTAATTTCAGTGGGGGCTCGTGACATTTCCACTCTGTTGTGACCTCTGAAAATATGGTGTGCTAATTAACAAAAATCCTCGTCATGTTATTGGCCTTCCTACCAACGGTAGGCATTTATAAACAATACAAAACAAAACAAACCACTCAAATGCTGTCCCCATGACCCTCAAGTCCACACTACACAACCTCTTTGACATTGCCAAAAGCCTAAAGAACAAATAAATACTCTTTGGTTCTTTCGGTAAAGTCACGTAGGTAGAAAAATTTAATAAAACAAAAAATAATATATCACGACATTTCGATCGCAACACAAGCGGTCGTCTTCAGGTGGAAAAAATATAATCCAGCAGTGGTAATGCTGAACCAGTGAAAGAGCTGTTACAACAAGAGGTTATTTACATTGCGATGGGCAAGCAAGCAGGGTCTGAGCTGGAAAGGAATTTCATCCCTGGACGCAAGCACGTCAGTTGTGTTAATGGAGAGATTAGGAAGAGAGATTAGGGAGAGAGATAAGCATGCAATGAACTTTCGTCGCTGCATAAGAGTATCGTCGCATATGCGCACAACAGCAGTGTTAATGGGAGAGTAGCACTATGTTGATGGGAGAGATTAGGCAGGGAGAATAGGGGGATAAGTAAGTTAATGTCAAGTCTATGTGTAACACAAGCTGCGGCGCTGCCAACTGCGCTGTGAGGTAAGCGCGTCACACAATACACACAGCACCTCACACAGCCAGAACCATCGATACATCGAGGCTGAGGGAGCAGAGGTGGCCATGCTAGTGAGACCCCAGCCCGTTAATGTAGAGGCACCCAACGAGGCAATGCAACTCAGAGAGTCGGAGATAATAGCCAAACGGCAGGGAAAATGGAAGCACCACAATTAAATATCAGCTGACACGACTCAACAAATTAGCCACGGCAACCAAGACACCGCGTACAATAACAGCCACATACCGTCGTACACTCACCTACGTGTAGGCTGTGACCTGCTATATTTTCACAGTGCAACCTACCATTGTGACATAGTCATTACAGCCATGGGCACCTTTTTCACTGCCCTGAATGGGTCTCCAACGACGTGGCTAAAATGCGAATCTAATCGCAATGAATTAAGGGATATTTCTCACTCGGATGCTTGCACAGCCTCCCAGAGACCTCCCCAAGGCACAAATCATACTGTGGTGTTGCAGCAGTTTGTAATATCAACAACTTCAAATGTTATCTTCACGTTGAAAGAATAATCATATTTAAAAAAATAAACACAGCTAAATAATTGATAGAAAAGTATTTTTATTAGAAAAAAATACTTTTCATCTCCAGCTGCCGAGTGGGACGGCACCTCAACTCCCCTAGTGGACAAACCGCACCTGTCTAGTTTGCAGGATTTTCCTTTTTAAAGTCTGTCTTGGCTCAGCAGTCCTTTGATGAAAAAGAGGACTCTGTGTTGAGTGGGCATCAGGCCTAGCCATCACGTTGTCGGCCTTGGACTTGCCCGAATTCTTCTCCCTCGATGGCATTGACGCAGGCATCGTTCAAGGCATATATGGTCATCTCGAGGTCTACCTTCATAAGCGTGCAGTGACACCCCAGGAGCGACACTATTTAGAGACGCTGAGAGACACAGGGGAAGGCATTTAGAGGCTCCGGGAAACAGGAAAGTGGAAACTGAGTAAAGCCACTGCTGTTTCCCCCCGTCCTTCCACTCTCCCAGTTTCCCACCTCTGCCCCTGGATTCCTGCAGAATTGAATGTGCTTAGGTCCAATGATCCATGAGCACGGTTGGCTACGTACGGTGCGAAGGAAGTTCAACATACATACGTTCAGTTGAACGTTCAGTACAACACTCAGCTGTGGAGCACACAAGGTCATCGCTTCTATCTATATAATTAATGCTGATTCCGTCCAGTTTGTGCTGGTCAGTTTCTGGACCAGGTTGTACCGTCTTCGTATGAGCAGTTACCTTTGTCATGTGGTCGTGAAAGGTAAGCGTGCGGTCCAGTTTCAGCCTCCATCTCTGAAGATTTCCCTCCATGGTGTTTCAGTACATGCTTGTGTTGCCAGGTAAAGGTCACCCGCACATGTACATTTTATCTGCTTTGTTGGCTGCATGTCGCGTGTATGCTTAGGCTCAGAGCTGTCAGCTGGGTCTGGCTGTCAAAGACCCCAGTGCTGAGAGACTTCAGCTGGTTACTGTTCAACCACAACGTATTGAGATTCACGAGCTGGTCAAACACTCCCTTGGGGAGAGCCGTGAGCTGGTTGTCATGGAGAGGCAACTTCTTTTGATTCTCCAAATTATCACGCGCGCATGCATCTTCTCCAAACGTTTTTAAAGCATTACCTAAAATACACTAAAAATTACTGGGTACAATGTTAGTATGTTGGAAAAACTTTATACATTGACAGCAAGGGAGCATTTAATCCAGCATGTGCTTGTATCTATATGGTGAGCAGCAGAGGGCAGTACAGCAAAATGCATTGAACTCAATTGTACCCATGTCAACCTAGGGGAGGCCCTATGCTCCCTGCCTTTGTCGCCTCGCTTTGACCAGTGTGGTGAAGTATCGGCAAATAACCCCCTTCATAGGTGCTGCTCGCTATCAACACTTGCCCCAACAGCCTATGAGTTCTATACGGTGATATTTGTCGTTGGGGTGTGTGTCTGTGTGTGTGCGTCTACGCTTGGCCCAGTGTGTGTGTGCAATTGTGGCAGCTCATTGCTCCCTTCCCATTTTAGTTTAACCGTAACACATTTTATAACACTGACCGTACGTGTATTTAGTACAGCACATTATTGTGTTCCTACTTACGAACCGTTTGACAGACGAACGGGTCTCAGGAAGAATGGAAATAATAAAATAATAAAAATAAAACATAATAAAATAATTCTCACGACGTTTCGGCCACAACGCAAGCAGCCGTCATCAGGTGTAGAACAGGTCTGTCGAGAAGACAGAGTCTGTCAGGTGTAGAACAGGTCTGTCGAGAAGACAGAGTCTGTCTTCTTGACAGACATGTTCTACACCTGAGGACGGCTGCTTGCGTTGTGGCCGAAACGTCGTGAGAATTCTTTTATTATGTTTTATTTTTATTATTTTATTATTTCCAGAGTCTGTCTTCTTGACAGACTTGTTCTACACCTGAGGACGGCTGCTTGCGTTGTGGCCGAAACGTCGTGAGAATTATTTTATTATGTTTTATTTGTATTATTTTAGTATTTCCATTCTACGTGACTTTACCGAAAGAACCAAGAAGATGAATCCCTGCAGTCACGAAAGCTTTAAATCGAAATGGGTCTCAGGAACATATCTCGTTCGCAAGTCGAGGACTACCTATACAGTGTTACTGTCAGTGGCTTGACATTCCTGAGAATACACTTGCGTACTAGGTTACAGTTGCATTTCTGGGTCATATCCAACAGATATCATTACAGAGTTATAGTATCGGGAACAGGAGACACCTTGCAGTGAAATTCAGCTTTGCAACCGTGCCACCTCTTCAACTCTGCTTGGTTTGTGTTTAAAACCTGGAGATCTATGCAACCTTCCTCAGTTCGTGCCTAAGAAGTGCCAAGCCCTGTGAGCTTGGGACCTCTGCAACTAATGCTTGGCTTGTGCCAAGACATGTGAGTCGTAGACATCGCTCTGCTAGACCTGTGTCTTTAACCTGTGAGCTTGCAACCTCGGAATCCCTGTTTGAGCGATTTATAAGTTTTAGGTCAAACACTTACCTCCTTGGCTAAACACTTGAGTCTATCTTGCATCACTTGCTATTATCACCGCGTTCATCTTGTCATAACCTGAACAAAAGATTTCTACTGCTGTTAACATTGTTTTATTTTTACGTGAATTATCCTGTAACCCGAGTGTGGGTAAATGCCTCAATTGTGAAGTTGAAGAGAGCATCAAGAAGGGCTGTACTTTGGTTGGCAGTCGGTCCTCCAGCTTCTAGTCACGATCAGGAATGAAGATGAATAGTATCAAGTGTACAGGGCAGTGGTAATATCCTCTCTCATCTATGGAGAGAAGACATGGACACCGTACATGGAACCTAAAAGAGGTTGATAGGGTTCAGCAACGCCATCTTATGTCCGTGATGAGTATGATTTGCTCGCAGGAGAACTCAAAATCTCCTTCACAGTAAACGGTCTGGTTTTAATTATGCATGTGTAGTAGAGTTAACTACTCGATGTTCACAAACTGGGAGAGCAGATCGTTAACAAGGTTTTCCCGCTCAAACTAACGGTCAGGGTCTCACAAGCTGTGAGAGCTGACCGTAAACAAGGTTTTCCCGCGCGACCAAACGGTCAGGGTCAGATAGGGTGAATTGGGATCCAAAAGCAGATTGGGAACGACCAATCACAGGGTTCCACAAGGTGGCCGGGGATTGGACAACCCGGCCACGAACAAGTATAAAGCCAGAGCGCTGAGAGCTCTGGAAGAGTTCGGCTACACGAAGACCCAAGACGGCGGAAGAAGCCTAGGACCCTGGACCAAGCCCTCCAGCCCTTATAAGGGCTAGGGTTCAGTGTAACCAGTGGTCGGGGAGACATCCCCTAGGTCCAGTCAGAGGACACTGAAAGAGCGGGATATTAAGTAGCCTGTAGGGTGCGGAGGCTTGTACGTGCATAGGGACTGTGTTCATAAGACAAATAAAAGTGTGTGCTACAAAAGACGTTGAAGAGTCCGTCTGTACAACACTACATTTGGTATCAGAAGATGGAAACAAGACGAACGAACCGCACGCGAAGTCCCGACGATGCAAGCTCCGACTCACCCGTGGGTGCTGAGGGCGGCGCTGAAGACGCTGGCGTGTTTCCAGCCGTCCCACCACCAGCAGTGCAGCCGACCGCCGCGAACGACGGCATCCAGGCTGCTCATGCCCGTCTCGCCCAGCTAGTGCATGCTGCAGCAGCCATCCTGGAGGAAATTACCCTGGGGGCTGCGGGCGGAGAGGAGCGGCCGACAGCGAACGTTTCCGCCATCGCAAGCCCGGAAGAGGTCGACCTTCCCGCCGATGGGTCACGTGGTTCCGCCGGAGGCGGAAGCCACGTGCATGCTGGGACCTCCGGGGGCCAATCACGGCACACCGCGTCATCAGAACATGACGCAGCCTCTGCAGGATGCTCCAGCAACACCGCATCATCACAGCTGCGACGCCGTACAGTCCATGTTGTCGACCAAGCCATCGCCGCGTTTGGAACCGAGTCCGACCTTGAGGAAGACGACGACACAGCTGCTCTACAGCAACGACTGCCTGTCTTTCGTGAATTCTCGTCCACAGGGGGCGACTGGGCGGCATTTCAGCGTCGCTTCCTCAGCCACCAGGAGATGGTGGGCTGGTCGGATGCACAAGCCCTTCGTGCACTGCCAGCCACCTTGGACGACGACTCTCTCGCTGCACTCATCTCCATTCCCAAGCGACAAAGAGCGACACTACAAGCAGCACTTCGGCGGCTGTCCGATGTCTACGGACCTCCTTCCGCCACACGCCACCAGTTCTATGAGAGACGGTGCAAGCCAAGGGAGTCGCCATTGGCGTTCCGCACCGCGTTACTCGCCATGGCAAGAGCGGCTTACCCCCGCATGGACGATGAGGCTATCGACGCACTCGTCCTACAGAAGCTGTTGGAGATGGCGAGGGGACTGCGCCTTGTCATCCAGGCCGTGGATGATGAGGATATGTGCTCACTGCGAGCTGCCCGGAGCATTCATGCTCACTTGATGCTTGACCAGGACGAGACCATCACCGCATCGGCTACGACAGTGGGGCCTGCCAGCAGGGACAACGCTCACTCTCCAGATCGAGTCTTCTCGACGTTCAGCACGACGCTCCAGCGATCACCGGATCGCACTGGACGCCGCGACGACCGGGAGCGGGGACGGTTCTTCCCCCGCGGCGACGTGACGTGCTTCAACTGTGGCCGCCGAGGCCACGTGTCTTCCGACTGCCGTGCACCTCGCTGCCGCTCCTCCGGATCCCGAGACCGAGACTACAGAGCTTCCAGAGCGGCGCAGCATAACCAGGCGAGTTGCGCCACCCCTCACGCTCGGTCCTCATACACACCACAACACACCATTGACTTCGCTTGGAATACGGCGTATGACGCGCGGCGTTCGGCCGACTTTTCGCGACCACTACGACCCGGGCAGTGGTCAGAGCTGGCCCATAGAGTGGTTGCAGCGACGGCGGGTTCCTCGGTGGTTGTTGGTTCGATCGAGGGGGTTGAAGTGCGCGTGCTTGTCGATACCGGTGCATCGGCCACTATCATCTCCGAGTTAATTTACAACATACTGCCCGTGCGATGTCGATCATTGGAAAAGGTTTCCGTTCCGTTTTTTGCCGCAAATGGAAGTTCGCTAGGGATTCTCGGGCAAATTCGGGCGCAAATTGCCATTGGTGATATTAAATTGGCCGGCTCTGTTTTTGTGTCTTCTTCCCTTGCGGTGCCGTGCCTTCTGGGAACCGATTTTTTTGCCAAAATGCCCATTAAAATCCTTATCGATCAGGGATGTATTGAACTTCCGTCGGGCCGGCGGATGGCATTTTTATCCGCAACCACGCATTCACGGACGGAAAATGCCTCCGTACAGGCTTTTGCGGCTTGCGCCGTACGCATTCCGCCAGGGGCACAAATGCTCGTACCCTTGCGGTTAAAGAAACCGCTCGCTCCCACCGCCTCGGTAAATGGCATTTTATTGGGACCCTCCAACACAGCAGTTAAGAGCCTATCGTTGATGGCCGCACAGACTCTTGTGGCGGGCGACAGGGAGCCATTTATGCAAGTTTTGAATGTCGGTCTGTCTGACACCGTCATTCCACAGGGGACAGTGCTCGCTCATGCGACGGTGGCACCCCTGGGGACCGGGGTTGTTGGACACGTAGCGAACAGTCAGCAGCCTCGCCCTCATAATGTAGACGAGGGATGGATTGACGCTCTTTGCGCGCATGCCGGCGATTTATCCGTGTCACAGCAGAGTAAATTGCGAGCTCTTTTGCGGGAATTCTCGGATGTGTTCAGCAAATCACAATTTGATATTGGCTGCACCAAGCTGCTGCATCACCACATTGACACTGGTGATGCTGCCCCTATCCACCAAAAACCGTTTCGGCTCAGCCCTGCGGAGAAACAGCATGTTAAATGGGCAGTTGACGACATGCTGGCGGCTGATATCATTTCTCCTTCCAACAGCCCCTGGAGTGCTCCGATAGTGCTGGTCAAAAAGCACGAAGGCAGTCTTCGATTCTGTGTAGATTTTCGGCGCCTAAATAAAATTTCCATGGCTGACGCATATCCTCTTCTACATATGGATGAGTCATTGGATGCTCTGGCAGGGGCGCGTTATTTTTCCACTTTGGACCTTCTGTCAGGGTTTTGGCAACTCCCCCTCGACGAAGCGTCAAAGCCAAAGACTGCTTTTCGGACACCGCAGGGCCTTTTCGAGTTTAATAGATTGCCCATGGGGCTACACTCGGCCCCAGCGACGTTTCAGAGGCTCATGGAGCTGGTCCTCGCTGGGCTCCAGTGGGACTCATGCCTTATCTATCTTGATGACGTTATCGTCTTTGGCCGCACGTTCAACGAACACATTGAATGGTTGCGCGCTGTTTTCGAAAGATGCGAGCTGCGGACCTCAAATTCAAACCGCAGAAGTGCCACCTTCTGCGTGAGTCTGTGCGCTATCTAGGCCACATAGTCAGCCGCTCGGGTATTTCCACAGACCCTGAAAAGACTAAATGTGTCAGCCAATGGCCTACTCCCACCTCTGCTGGGGATGTTCGCAGTTTTATCGGGTTCGCGTCGTATTACCGACGCTTTGTGGCTGGTTTCGCTACAATCGCCAAGCCACTACATACTCTTACAGCGAAAGCGCTAAAATTTTATTGGGGAGACGCGGAACAGGCCGCATTTGACTCCTTATGGAACGCTCTAGTAGTAGCATCGCCCCTGGCTTACTCCGATTTCGCAAAGCCGTTTATTCTGGACACCGATGCCAGTAACACCGGGATCAGCGGGGTGCTGTCCCAAATCGTTGATGGCATTGAGAGGGTGGTTGCCTATGGAAGCAGGGTTTTGTCCCCTGCAGAGCAACGTTATTGCGTAACCCGACGCGAGCTGCTGGCCATTGTTTACTTTATACAACAATACAGGCCATACCTGTACGGTCAACGGTTTACCATGCGCTCCGATCACTCTGCGTTACAATACACTTTGCGCATTGACCAACTGTCTGGCCAGCTCTCCCGATGGCTCGAAGTCCTCCAGGACTACAATTTTATGGTGATTTACCGTAAGGGTACACAGCACAATAATGCGATGCGCTATCTCGCCTCCCGTCAGAAGAATGCGCCTGTTTAACGGGTTCTGGCCGGTGCAAACCGCAAATAGTACGCCCGGTTGCACCTCCTGAGACGGTTTCTGCTGCCCTTCCTTCCGATCCTGCGCCGGGTGCGGAACACGAAAATCCGCCAGCAAGTGACGACTTGCTGGGGATAACGTTGGACGAATGGGGTCGGCACCAAATGAACGATGCATCATTGTTGCCTCTGCGTCGTCGCGCATGTGATTCGTCCTCACGTTCAAGTAAATCAAACTCTTTTGCCATGCGCCGCGGTCTGCTCATGCATTGGGATGCTGATTCTTGCCAGTACAAAATTGTAGTGCCATCGGCTTTGCGGTGTATGGCTGTGTGCGCGGCACACGAGCGATTGTCGCACCTGGGTGTGCACAAAACCATTGGGTTGCTAAGATTACAATTTTACTGGCCGGGCATGCTTCGCGACGTAACTGATATTTTAACGGGCTGCACCCAATGTGCGCAACGTAAACCTCCAGCGAAACCGGCATGCCCACCGCTGCAGCCCATCACGGTATCCCGTGTGAACGAGTTGGTTGCTCTCGACATTTTGGGGCCTTTCCCAACAACGCCTCGTGGTAACAAGTACCCTCTGGTTGGGGTGGAGTATTTTACACGGTGGCCTATGGCCTGGGCCCTCCCCAACCAGTCGGCAGCAGCCGTGGTGGACGCCTTTGTTCAAGGCTATGTGCTAGACAAGGGCGCTCCAGAACGGTTGCTGACCGATTAGGGAAGGAATTTTTCAAGTACCCTGCTGAGTGAGGTATGCCGCCTGTTGGGCACTAAGAAGGTGCACACTTCGCCCTATCACCCCCAAACAGATGGCATGGTGGAGTGGTTGCATAGAACCCTCACCTCTATGCTATGCCATCAGGTTGACGAATCCCACGTAGACTGGGACCTGCAGATCCCAGGGGTCCTCGCTGCTTACCGCATGGCGCCACATGCAGCGACAGGGTTCTCCCCATTTTTCCTATTGTATGGCAGGGAGGCCATTCCCTCCGCTGACGTGCGGCTTGGGATAGAGCAGCTTCCACGGTCGTCGAAGCTCACTGACCATTTGCGGTTCAACCTACAAAAGCTGTCTGAGGCTCGTGATGCGGCGATCGAAAATTCCGCCTCCCGCCAGCGGGCTAAATCAAGGTTGCAAGCCCCTCGCGCGTCCGTGCATCAGTGGGCTCCAGGTGATATGGCGTGGCTTCATTGCCCCCAGGTGCCGGTGTCCACATCGGCTAAACTCCTTGAACCATGGCGAGGTCCGGTTGAGGTGGTCGAGATAATGCGCCCACAATGTGTTAAAATCCGTTGGGGACGACGTCGCTGGTTCGTGCACCCCTCTCGTCTGAAGCCATTTGTTGCTCCGCGCGGCTCTGCGTCACACTCAAAACACGAGGGCCGAACGTGTGATATGCCCGACGAGCCGGATGTTGCCCCGTTAGTACCTAACCCACAGCGCTGACGTGTCATTCCTCCCGCAGATGATGCGGGACTGAGGGAGCTGTGCGAGCCAAGAGTCTCTGCAAAAAGGCCTCTGGGCCCACCCAACATGTTTGCCAGGATGCCTGACCCGTCTACATCAAGAGTCTCTGCAAAGAGACCTTCTGACCCACCCAACATGTTTGCCAGGATGCCTGACCCGCCCAACATGTTTGCCAGGCTGCCCGACCCGTCTGCTCCAAGGGTCTCTGCAGAGAGGCCTCCTGCCCCTGCTGACATTTTTGCCAGGATGCCTGGTCAGCCTGCAGCCCGGAAAAGGGCACCCATCCCCTACGACGGGCCCGCGAAATACACACGGGCTAGATCGTGTCGGTTTTCTTGATTGCCCATCATTTTTTTTGCAGCAGCTGAATGCTGCATGCGTTGTGCATCGCGAATATCGTTATTTGTGATTGGTTCTGACCATGTACATATGTTGCGTTGTTGATGGGGGGGGGGGGGGGTATTTATAGTGGGTGTTCCTGTTCTTGTTGGTTTTGGCACACACTTTGGTTCATTGATGGGGATTTTTCTGCTTGTAACAGCCGGGACGGCTGAGGCTTCCGAAGGGGAGGGTGATGTAGTAGAGTTAACTACTCGATGTTCACAAACTGGTAGAGCAGATTGTTAACAAGGTTTTCCCGCTCAAACTAACGGTCAGGGTCTCACAAGCTGTGAGAGCTGACCGTAAACAAGGTTTTCCCGCGCAACCAAATGGTCAGGGTCAGATAGGGTGAATTGGGATCCAAAAGCAGATTGGGAACGACCAATCACAGGGTTCCACAAGGTGGCCGGGGATTGGACAACCCAGCCACGAACAAGTATAAAGCCAGAGCGCTGAGAGCTCTGGAAGAGTTCGGCTACACGAAGACCCAAGACGGCGGAAGACGCCTAGGACCCTGGACCAAGCCCTCCAGCCCTTATAAGGGCTAGGGTTCAGTGTAACCAGTGGTCGGGGAGACATCCCCTAGGTCCAGTCAGAGGACACTGAAAGAGCGGGATATTAAGTAGCCTGTAGGGTGCGGAGGCTTGTACGTTCTGAGTGTAACGGGTGAGGGGACCGTATACCCCTCAGTGCATAGGGACTGTGTTCATAAGACAAATAAAAGTGTGTGCTACAAAAGACGTTGAAGAGTTCGTCTGTACAACACTACACATGTATCAAAGTGTCTCTTCAGTAACTTGGATAAAGGCCACTATTGCTTTGCACTATTCCTCGTCTTGTCAAAAGCCATTGATACTGTTGAACATGATATTCTTACTCATAAGACTTGGTCGACTATAATTGTCACACAGTACAATAAAATGGATTAAGAGCTACCTCTCAGAACTTTATCAAAGGTAAATAGTGATAACATCTCAATCTTGATTTGAAGCTTTCGTGACTGCAGGAATCCATACTGTTTGGTTCTTTTGGTAAAGTCACGTAGGTAGAAATAAAATAAAATAAAATCACGACGTTTCGATCACAACACAAGTGTAGGAGTGTCAGGGGAAGGATTTACACCAATAGGAGGGTTAGTGGGAGGGGTGATTGAGGAAATATAAGGGAAAAACGGGCGGGAAGAGGGGGCCTTTGGCGGGAACGAGATTGGGACGGCTGGGGACAGGTGTGGATGGGAGAAAAGGATTAAAAGACGAAACCCCTGCAATCTTGTGTCGGCTCTCCTTTACATCTGGTGGCAGTGGTGGGATCTACAATGGCTACAAAGAAGAATCCCCGCGGAAAAGAGCCAAGAGAAGAGGAAGCAGGGGCCGGGGATCCTTCCCATCCCGGGCAACAAGGGGGCCTGCTATCAGAAGCAGCAGCAGGGGGCCTGGATCGCCTGGAGGACCCCATGGAGGACCGAATGGCCCGCATGGAGAGGGCACTCCAGGAGCTACTGCAGAGGCTCCCTATGGGGGGCCCGCCAGCACCGGGACCCCCACCCCTACGCGTACTACGGGAGGAAAGGCCACGGGACCCGGAGGCCAACCAGCCGGCCGGGCAGGAGCCGCAACCAACCTTGTCACGCCAGCCGCCGCCGCTCCCGCCAAAACCCCCAGGGCTAAACACCCAACACGGAGAGCAGGTGGCAGGACGGCCGCGTCGGCTGGGGCCCGTCGACAAGTTCGTGGCCGAGGAAGAAGATTGGGAGGGGTTTGTCCGCCGATTCGAGGCTGCCTTCCACGCTCTCGAGTGGACAGACGAAGAGGCACTACGAGCGCTGCCATCCATTCTGGGCGAAGAGGCACTCTCCTCTTACACCTCCCTTCCCTCGCACAGCAAGACCACGCTACAGGCGGCCTATGAGGCTTTGGGGGAGATCTATTGCCCGGCGGAAGGAGCCTTTAAACGGTTCCAGGACCGCCAGCGAGGGGCTAGAGAATCCCCTTTAGTCTACAGGGGTGCGCTGCTCATGTTGGCGAGGAGGGCTTTCCCTCGCCTGGCTGAAGAAGCGCTCGAGGACCTCGTGGTCGAGCACCTCATCGCCTACGCTTGCCGCGCTGGCGTTGTAATGCCCGTGGTGACGCCGGAGGAACGCACCTCGCTGTGGGCTGCCCGGACCATCCAAGTCCACGAGCAGGTCATGGGCCGGGCGCCACCCGTGGGCCGGGTGGCTGGCGCGGCGGGGGGGAACAGCCGAGCCGTTGCTGCGGCGCTACTGGGTCCAGCGACACCAACCGCCGAACCTGCACCGTCGCCACAGGCTGCCTGTGGGGCAGCTGGGAACGGACCCCCCGACGTCTGAGCCGGAGCCATTGCTGTGGGAGGTGTACGCGGCGATCCGCGGACTGGCGGAGCAGAGGGACCAGGGGCGCGACCAGCCGCCGCGTCGCTGGCAGCCGCCTCTACAACATCGTGCCAAGCCCCCCCGACGGAACGCCTCGTGGGTCTGCCACCGTTGTGGTCGAGAGGGGCATGTGGCGAGGGGGTGCCGCACGGAGCCAGAGGCCCCCAACGCCACCTGGAACCTGCCGGGGCCGAACGCCGACAGGATCCAGGCGAGTGACGCCGTCCCGTCCGGCCTCTCGGTCGGCCCGAGCAATTACAACCCCGACGCCGCGAACTCACCGGGAGTCTCCTCGGGGTGGGCGCCGTCGGTGTCGTTTCCCGGTCCCCACTGTCCTGGTCGGGGGAAGGGGATCGCGCCGGGGATAGCGCCGGGGCCGGTGATCGCGTCGCGACCAGAAGTGGCGTCGCGACCAGGAGTGGCATCGCGAACGGACGTGACGTTGCATCCGGAAGTGACGTCGCGGCCGAACGTGGTGTCGCGGATCGCGCCGGGAATTGCGCCGGGGCCGTGGACCCCGCCGGGAATCGCGCCGGGGCCGGGGACCACGCCGGGGATCATGCCGAGGCCGGGGACCATGTCGGGAATCGCGCCGAGGCCGGGAGGGATGTCGCAACCGGACGTGGCGTCGCGGGCGGAAGTGAGGTCGCGGGCGGAAGTGAGGTCGCGGGCGGAAGTGGCGTCGTGGCCGGGAGTGGCGGCGTGGCCAGCAGTGACGTCGCGGCCGGCAGTGACGTCGCGGGCGGGCGTGACGTCGCGGGCGGGCGTGGCGTCGCGGGCGGGCGTGACGTCGCGGGCGGGCGTGGTTTCGCGGGCGGGCGTGGTTTCGCGGGCGGGCGTGGTTTCGCGGGCGGGCGTGGTTTCGCGGGCGGGCGTGGTTTCGCGGGCGGGCGTGACGTCACCAGTTACCTGCGACGCCGGCGAGTTGCCAGGGGCAACGGCCCTTGGGCTGAGGCAGCACACAAAATTGGCATTGCGCCCTGGAGCAGTTCCACGGCCCGCCTCACCACCGCTTTGCGGCAGAGCGAGACGGAACCAGGGGGACCACGCCCCCGTGACAAAGGAAAGGGAGGGGAGAAGGGAGTGGCTCACGGGAAGGCCCACCCCCCAGTCCCCACCGCCCCCTACAATGGGGGCCCATCCTACGTCACCAAGGGGGGGAAATTTGCACCACATAGAGAGCCCAGCCGCAACCCAGTGGGAAGCCCACACTATGTAACAAGGGCGCGCTCACCCTGCTGCGACGCACTCCAAAGGGAGGAACCCCATCTTCGGTCCATTAACATCCATCCCCCGTCATCTCACCTTGCACCACAGGATAACGAGACGCCGCCTGGTCAGTGGCCGGACTCAGCCACACAATGGAGGAAGCTGGCAAGGCGGGTGGTAGCGGCCACGTCAGGAACCTCGGTCCTGGTCGGTGAAATCGCGGGAGTGTCGGCACGTATCTTGGTTGATACGGGGGCATCAGCCACGATCATCTCGAGCACCATGCACGAGATGCTGCCGGATAAAATCTGACCTTTAGTCCCCGTCAAGACAACGTTCATTGCAGCAAATGGAGGCAGCATGGGCTTCCTGGGCCAGGTTGAAGCCCCGATACAGATTGGGCAGCTTTCGGTAGCAGGACCCATCCTTGTCTCCGCAACGTTGCCTGTACCCTGCCTGTTGGGGACGGACTTTCTGAGGCAGATGCCAATGAAAATCGATCTGGCCAATGGGCGGGTAGAAGTCCAGGGAACGCATCTCCATTTCCTAAAGGCGGAGGGGGCCAGCCGGGGTGTACCCTCCGTGCAGGCTCTGGTCAGTAAGTCTGTCTCCATTCCCCCGGCAGCCCAGATGCTAATTCCGCTGCGATATCGGTCCCCCCTCGTGACAGCCCGACCAGACTCACCCATCCTGGTGTCTCCGGCGTCAGCTGCCATGGATCGCCAGGCGCTGGTAGGAGCCGAAACTATTGTACAGAGGAACCAGCATCTGTTCATTCAGGTGCTGAACACCTCTGATAGAACAGCGATGGTGCAGGAGGGAACAGTTTTGGCCCATGTTAGTCCCTTGTCACTAGGAGCCCCAGGGACAGAGCCCGAGCTTGTAGGCAGCATCAGCCAGTCCGAGGACAGAGGGGCCGAATCGTGGATGGACCAGCTGGCGGGGCCTGAGGCGGGATTGCTGCCCGACCAGAAACAGCAGCTGCACTCGTTATTGCATGAGTTCTCGGACGTGTTCAGCCGGGGACCGTTCGACCTAGGGTGCACAAATCTGTCGCAGCACCACATCAACACGGGAGATGCCGCACCCCTGCGCCAAAACACATAGAATGAGCCCAATGGAAAAAGGGCACATTCAACAAGCGGTGCAGGAGATGCTGCAGGCCGACATAATTTTTCCATCCTCGAGTCCCTGGGGGGCACCGGTGGTCCTAGTCAAGAAGTCAGACGGGTCACTGAGATTCTGTGTGGACTTCCGACGCCTCAATGCCGTCACGCTGGCCGACGCATATCCCCTACCACATATCGACGACTCATTGGATGCACTGGCGGGAGCAACATTTTTCAGTATGCTGGATTTATTGTCCGGGTTCTGGCAGGTCCCACTAGACACGGACTCCTGGCCTAAAACAGCGTTCCGGACACCACAGGGCCTGTTCGAGTTCAACTGCCTGCCTATGGGCCTCCAGACTGCGCCGGCGACGTTCCAACGCATAATGGAGTTGGCCTTAGCAGGCCTCCAATGGGAAACGTGCCTCATATACCTGGATGACGTCATTGTCTTCAGCCGATCATTCGAGGAACACATTGACCGATTACGTCAGGTATTCCTGCGGTTCCGAAACGCGAACTTGAAGCTCAAGCCGTCGAAGTGCCACCTTATGCAGTCGTCGGTACGCTACTTGGGCCACGTCATCAGTGAGTCTGGAGTGGCTACAGACCCGGAAAAGACGGCCTGCGTGAGGGCCTGGGCTGTTCCCACAACGGTTCCAGAGGTACGCCGGTTTGTGGGTTTCGTTTCTTACTACCGCCGGTTTGTACCCAACTTCGCAACCATTGCCAAGCCCTTGCACGTGTTGACGGCGAAGAACCAGAGGTTTTATTGGGGCCCTCTGGAGGAAGAGGCATTCCAGCAGCTGCGCTCACGTCTGACAGATGCACCACCATTGGCCTTTCCGGATTTTGGCCTCCCCTTTATCCTGGACACGGACGGCAGCGATGTGGGCATCGGCAGTGTTTTGTCGCAAGTCCAGCAGGGTCGGGAGGTGGTTATCGCCTACGGTAGTCGCGTGCTTTCATCAGCGGAGCAGCGCTACTGCATCACACGTAGGGAACTCCTGGCAGTCGTTCACTTCGTGCAGCAATTCCGACCCTACCTGTATGGTCGCAAATTTACGGTCCGATCTGACCACGCGGCCTTGCAGTATTCGCTCCGCATCGACCAGCCTTCGGGCCAGCTGGCCAGATGGATAGAGCGCCTGCAGGAGTACAGGTACCAAGTAGTGCATCGCAAAGGGACCAGATATGCCAACGCAAACGCATTGTCCCGACTGGCGCCCCAGGGCCCTTGTGCATGCACCACAGGCGGGGCACGCTGCAAGGAGGCGAGGCCGGAGGGGACGGTCATCGCTCCCGTACGCACGGCGGAGGGCGCACAGGGTGAGGTCCAGCTGACCGACCACGACCTGGGGCTGACCTTGGACGATTGGAGACGGCTACAGCTGGAGGAAGCCCCACTGCAAACGCTACGCGCCTCAGCAGAGGCAGGGGGGGAGGAGTACATCGTATGGGAGGACCTCCTCATGCGATGGGACCCGACAGGGCGCCGGCGATGCCTGGTAGTTCCGGAGTCGCTGCGTCAACAATTGGTTATGGACGTACACGGCCGCCAGCTGCTGCACCTGGCGGGGCGGAAGACACTGTACACATTACAGGGTCGGTACTTTTGGCCAGGTATGACCGCTGACGTGCATCTATGGGTCGCTAACTGCGTTGAATGTGCGCGGCGAAAGCCGCTACCCCGGGAAAGCCGGGCACCCCTACAGCCCATCACGGTGACCAGGGTCAACGAATTGGTTGCGTTGGACATCCTGGGACCACTGCCGGTCACACCACGGGGAAATAAATACCTGTTGGTCGGAGTCGAGTACTGCACGAGGTGGCCGATGGCGTGGGCCCTCCCGGACCAAACGGCACAGACCATCGCCGATGCCTTCGTGGGAGGCTATGTCCTTGATAAGGGGGCACCGGAGCGGTTGCTCACGGATCAGGGCAGGAATTTCTCCTCACAGCTATTGAAAGACGTCTGCTCTATCCTGGGCACTAAAAAGGTCCGAACATCTCCGTATCATCCCCAGACCGATGGGATGGTAGAGTGGCTTAACCGCACCATAGCGGCCATGCTGTCCCAAGTGGTGGACGAAAACCATTCCGACTGGGACCTCCACATTCCCTCGGTCTTAGCGGCGTACAGGGTGGCCCCGCACGCGGCGACGGGGTTCTCGCCGTTTTTCCTGATGTACGGATGGGATCCCGTTCCGCCTATTGAGGTGTAGCTGACGGACATTCCCGCAAGAGCTGACGCATGGCCAAAGGCACTAAAGACCTCCCTCATTTATTTGAGAGAGGCGCGCCAAGCAGCCGAGGCCGCATCGGCCACGAGCCAAGACAGTAATGTACGGATACGGGAGAGGACAGTGAAAGCCAAGCCCTTTAAAGTCGGGTACCAGGCATGGCTACACTTTCCTCAGGTGCCGGTTGGCCTCTCACCAAAGCTGCACCGACTCTGGAAAGGGCCGGTCGAGGTCATTAAAGCACTCCAACCGCAGTGCGTCCAGGTCCAAATGGGTATGCGACAATGGTTTGTACACCCCACCCGCCTTAAGCCATACATCTCTCCACCGTCATCTTCACCAACATCACCACCAACATCACTGCCAACATCACCATCATCATCATCCCTACCCAGGCCAAGGTCGCCGACCACCACACGCCGACCGGCAGGGGGTTCGGTGCCCTGTGTTCCCTTGTCACCTACAGCACCCCATGTGAGTCCTGACGGAGCGGCGGCACGAGCAGGGGCCGGAGAGACAGCGGCGCTAGGCAAGGCGACACCGGCACCACCGAACCAGGGACCGCAACGAGAGGGCCTTCGAAGGAGGGGGCCGCCACGGTCATCTGCTGCCTGTGGATGTCCGGGCTGTTACGGGACGCTGGCTGGAGACCTGGGCAGGCCGCGCAATTGATTTTGTTGTGTTATATTGCATTGTATGGTTGTGGGGGGGGGTTAAGGGCTGTCGTCACTGTCAGTGGGGGGAGGCATGGGGAGACTTAAATGGTCCATGGGGGAGGCAGAACCGAGGACGGTTTTTTTTTCTCTGGGGGGGGGGGGGGGGGTGATGTAGGGGTGTCAGGGGAAGGATTTCCACCAATAGGAGGGTAAGTGGGAGGGGTGATGGAGGAGATATAAGGGGAGAACGGGCGGGAAGAGGGGGCCTTTGGCGGGAACGAGATTGGGACGGCTGGGGACAGGTGTGGATGGGAGAAAAGGATTAAAAGACGAAACTCCTGCAATCTTGTGTCGGCTCTCCTTTACACAAGCAATCCTCATCAGGTGGAGAGAGCTGCCGTGGCAAGAGGTTATATAAGTAAGAAAGGGGGGAGAAGCAAGGGGGGAGAGAGAGAGGGGGGCTGGGGTAGGGGGAGGGGTGCGTGAGCGCTAGGGGAAGAGGAAGTGAGGCTGGGGGGGGGGAAGTGGGCGGAGCTGTAAGTGGGAAGCTGAGTGTGGACTCAGGGGGAAACAGAAAAAAGGTGCTAGTAGACCGGCGAGTATGATGGAAATAACCACAACCAGTTAAGGCATTACCTGGTAAATAACATCCTTCCAATGATTGTTCAATTTGTATCCATGTTCTCGGTTGAAGTTATGTCTATGTATATATATATGGATGGCTTCATGAACAAACAAACTAGTAGCCCGAAGGTTTGGGACACTGTCCACAGGAAAGCCACCCACACAGATTCCTATCTAAAACCTGATTCCCGTCATCAAAACACTACACCATAGGGCCCACTGCATCTCTGACCAACACCACCTAGCCAGTGAACTGGAACACGTACACGAAGCCCTCAAGATGAATGGGTACTTGGACCGCATTATTCGCAAAGCTCTTTCTACAACTATGGAGATACAATTTCATGAGAAGCTAATCAAAACCATCACTTTACCATACATAGCAGGTGTTACCAAAAAGATTTCCAAAATCATAAAGAAACACAAGATCCAGGTTCAATTCAATGCAGTACACAAAATCTGTGATCTAATCCCATCTGTGAAGGAGGTCATTTCTGACATGCAATACCCTGGAGTGTACAAACTGAGTTGTACCTGCGGTAGCAGTTACATTGGGGAAACGAAACGACATGTCTCGGACCGTGTCCGCGAACACAAGGCAGAACTGAAACACAGCAAAACCAATACCTCTGCTGTAGCTGACCATTGTTTTAATGCTGTGGGCTCGCATCATATTGTTTTTTTCCGAGAACAAGGTACTCTGCAAACCTTCAGGCTACTATCAAAGGTTTGTTCATTAAGCCATCCAGATATATAAACATAGACATAAATTCAACCGAGAAGATGGATACAAATTGAACAATCATTGGAAGGATGTTATTAACCAAGTAATGCCTTAACTGGTTGTAGTTGTTTCCATTGTACCCGCCGGTCTACTAGCACCTTTTTTTTCTATTTCCCCCCACGTGTCCACACTCAGCTTCCCACTTCTAGCCCCGCCCACTTCCTCCCCCCAGCCTCACTTCCTCTTCACCTAGCGCTCACGGGCACCCTCCCCCTACACGAACCCCCCCCTCTCTCTCCCCCATTGCTCCTCCCCCTTTGCTTACCTATATAACCTCTTGCCATGGCAGCTCTCTCCACCTGATGAGGATTGCTTGTGTTGCGATCGAAACGTCGTGATTTGTTTTATTTTATTTTATTTCTACTTACGTGACTTTACCGAAAGAACGAAAGAGTATGATAACATCTCATTAATAAATATTAAAATAACAAAAGGTGCTCCACAAGGTGCTGTGCTGGGTTCAATTGTGGTCTCCTTCTATATAGAGAATCTTCGACTAAACTTGAACCACTTATTAAAAAAAATTGCTGATGACGCTGTTATGCTAGTGTAATAAACCTTCTTGAGACGGCTTCCGGAATCAGTACTTTTCATTTTCAACTTCCACAGTTACACTTCACACACTCCCCGTTGCTGACAGACAACGGAAAGCGGGCAGACTTCCCGCCAAGTCCCCACCGCGCACGTGGCACCCAGAGCCCCGTACGTGCGTGACTCCTGCTCTTCTCGTTCCCAAGTCTGCTCCCGACTTCTCTCTCCCTCTCTCTCTTAATCCCTTCGTCACGTGGTACCCCCCAGCCAATCCTCCGTAGACAGCGTTGACCGTTCCCGATGGTTCCCTGTCAATCCCGGGACCACGCCTCTGATCTGGCTTCCCATTAGCTGAGGCCCCGATTGGCCAGGCCAATCACCCCTGCTAACATGCCGTGATCACGCCGAGGCCATGCTCCCTGGCTCACCCCTCATTGGCTACAAAGCGGGACCGGCAAGCCAATCCCCACGTGAACCCTCTATGGCTGTTATTACATCACCCCCCCCCCCCCCCCCGGTGAAAAAAATTAGCCGTCTCGGCTGGGAAAAGGGTGATCAACCAATTCCGTAAAACATCTTATTAGGGCACCAAGGTGCATTTAACAATAAAGAGTGAAACGGCGTCCCCGCGCCGAACAACACTTAAAAACAGTCACCCATGAAAAAAAATCCGACATACATTAGGGCGCCCCTGCAGCGCGGTAACGACAGGGAAGAAACAGCTAGACGATCAAACGTTAACGAAACGGGAGAGATTTAGATCGCGTACGCGACGCGGGACCCTCTCCGCTTCCAGCGCATGGTCGCTTTGCCGCCAGATTGACAGGAGGTGGTAGGCTTGAAGAAGAAGGTTGTTGGTTCTCGGTCATGTCCAGGGCAGGCCCCGTTAGAGGGGGGGCAGCGGGGGCTTCCTCAGCCCTCAGAACCTGTTCATCTGTAGGAGGCACAACACAGTCCCCCTTTGGATCAACGGGCGTGGCAATCGGCGTAATCGGCCCGGCAGAACCCGGCAGGTCAGCTAGTGGGGATGAGGGACCGACACGCGTATCAACATAGGGTTTAAGTCGCGAGGAATGAACATACCACCGACGTTTTCCATACTGAACGCGGATACTCTGTGAGTTCCGAATATCCACCAGCGTTACAGGTCCCCGTCACGGCCTGTGCAGTTTAGGGGATGTGCCCACCGGCACCTGGGGGCAGTGGAGCCATGCCAGGTCTCCCACTGACCAAGGCATGCGAGTACGCGATCGACGCGCATACCGTTCGTTCTTTGCCTGGGCACGGGCCGTCGCACACCTGGCAGCCTCTCGCGCCTCCGTAACTCGTTCAAGCGAGTCCCGCACGTGATCAGGCAAGGAGCGGGACGGTTGTTTACTCGGCTTACCCAGTTGCACATCGATGGGTGGGACATTCTCACGGCCATACATAAAAAAAAATGGTGAGTATCCCGTGGACGCATGTGGAACCACTAAGACGCCTGGTATGTGCAAGTCCCAATCGGTTTGCTTTTCACTGACCGTGTGACAAAGCATAGCCGAGAGGGTAAGGTCGAATCGTTCCACCATACCATCCGTTTGCGGATGGTATGGGGAAGTGCCAATTTTCTTTGTGCCCAGTGCGTCACAAACCTCCTTAAGCAATTTAGAGGAGAAGTTCCACCCTTGATCTGTGAGCAGCCTCTCAGGTGCCCCCTTATCCATGACATACCCGTTCAAGAAAGCGTCGGTGATGGACGCAGCCGTTTGGTCGGGTAGAGGCCAGGCCATCGGCCATCGAGAAAAATATTCCACCCCGACCAGAAGGTATTTATTGCCCCTAGCCGACGGGGGAAACGGGCCCAGAATGTCCAGAGCAACTAATTCGTTGATGCGAGACACCTCAATGCAACGTAACGGCGGTACATACTGGTTCCGAGACGGTTTCCTCTTTGCACAATCATGGCATGAGCGGACAAAGTCATTGAAGTCTGCCGTCATGCTGGCCTAGAAAAAATCCTTTTGCATCGCGGCCAAAGTCTTCTGGACGCCGAGGTGCATCAACTTATCAGCGTGCAGAGCGCGAAGCAGGTCGTAGCGAAGCGAAGTAGGCACGACCAAGCGTGGTCGGTCAGACAACCCGTCGGTGCACATTAACAGTCCCAACTTGCCTCGGAACATCTGCCACTTCCATCCCGCCAATTGAGCTTTTTGTTTCCCTATCAATTTCCGTAGCGGAAACAGCGAGGAATCAGCCTCCTGCTCACGTAACCAGACCGCGTGCGGCAGCCATAAGGTATCATCGGTGTCCACCGACACCTTCTGGTCGTCCTCATTCGCTATCGCCCCCATAACCGGGCAGGGCGAGGTGGGCGGTGCCGCGCAGCGGTGCGTGCCCGTCAGGCAAGTGCACGGAGGAACGGGTGGCAGCCTTGAGAGCACGTCAGCGTTCGCGTGACGGGCCCCCTTACGATATGTAATATGGAAGGAAAATTCCTGTAACGATTCCAACCACCGAGCCAATTGGCCTGACGGCTGGTCCAATTTCAAGGAGTAATGCAAATCCGCATGATCAGTGCGAACGACAAATTTCCTTCTATACAGGTACGGCCGGTACAATCGAACAAAATGCACAATCGCCAAAAGTTCCCGCCTTGTCACGCAATATCGCGTTTCCGCAGGGGACAGAACCCTACTGCCGTACGCCACCACTCGCTCAACCCCGTCCTTACGTTGCGACAAAACGGCCCCAATGCCGATATCACTAGCATCCGTATCAAGGATGAACGGCTGTGAGAAGTCTGGGTAATCGAGCGTAGGCGCCGTGGCGAGGTGATCCCGAAGTGATCTAAAAGAACTTTCCTCCTCTGCTCCCCATTTAAACCTTTGATTTTTGCCCGTTAGAACGTGTAATGGTTTCGCCAACGTCGCAAAGTTCTTAACGAAGCGGCGATAATAGGAAGCGAATCCAATAAACCGCCGAACATCACCCAAGGAAGTGGGTGTGGGACACTCTCGAACACATTTGGTTTTCAGAGGGTCAGTGGACACGCCGTCCGAGCTGACAATACGACCCAAGTAACGGACGGAGTGTTGCAAAAGGTGACATTTTCTAGGCTTAAACTTGAGGTCAGCCGCCCGCATTCTTTGGAAAACCGTCTCTAGGCGTTGGAGGTGTTCCTCGAACGTGCGGCTGAAAACAATGATATTGTCTAAATATATGAGGCTCGTTTCCCACTGTAGTCCAGCCAACACCAATTCCATGAGCCGTTGAAACGTCGCTGGAGCCACATTCAAGCCCATAGGCAACCGATTGAATTCAAAGAGACCTTGCGGCGTGCGGAATGCCGTTTTGGCTTTTGACTCGTCATCGAGGGGAAGCTGCCAAAAGCCCGAGGACGGATCAAGGGTGGAAAAGAATTTAGCACCCGATAAAGCATCCAATGAGTCATCCATCCTCGGTAAAGGGTACGCGTCCGCCACTGAAATTTTGTTCAACCGGCGGAAATCAACGCAAAATCTTGTACCACCATCTTTTTTCTTAACCAGAACGACGGGCGCGCCCCAAGGGCTGTTGGACGGAAAAATAATATCCGCCGCCAGCAACTCATCTACTGCTCCACGCACGTGTTTCATTTCTGCTGGGCTCATGCGATGAGGGTGCATACAGATGGGAGGTGTCGCACCGGTGTCAATATGGTGCGACAAAAGCGACGTGCGGCCGAGGTCCAAATAATTTTTGCTGAAAACATCCGCGTACCGTAGCAATAATGAATGAAGAGCATTCCTTTGCTCATTCGACAAAGAAGAATTTTCCCCGCATAAATCTGCGATCCAGCGTTCTTGCGAACAATCGCGTGGAGGCCCACCAGCGGGCATCCGGGCGCGCGGCGTTTCGTCACAAGAGGCGAAATCGGTAGTGGCGTGAGTCAGCACCGATCCCTCCAGAACAACAACGCGGTCAGGTCCCCCATTCAACACCTGTATGAAAGGTGCATGACCTGGTCGCACGATCGTTTGTGCCGCCGCCAAGGAAAAATATTTAGCTACCGAATTTGATGGTGATAATAGCACGCCCTTCGCATCCCTTTCAATTTGAAGGGGTTTTCGGTAACGCAGCGGAATGAGCATTTGCGCTCCCGACGGAACCTCCACCGTAGCAGCGACTACGGCAGTAACTGCGTTACCTGTAGGCGCACTGGCCAGCAGGGAAGGCAGGAACGACATCCTACGCCCCCCCGGCATTTCCAAACAATCCTGGTCGACCCGTATTTTCAGCGGCATCCGGCGCAGGAAATCAGTACCAAGCAAGCATGGGACAGCTAGCGAGCAAGAGATCAACACAGGTCCTGTGGCGGTAATATTTCCGATAGTGATGCTCACATCTACCTGACCACAGATACCCATGCTACTTCCATTTGCGGCTACACACGCATCATTAACCCTGCGTATCCGCGATGTAGGAATGGACAACAAATGAAAAATAACATCTGAAATGATGGTGGCAGATGCGCCAGTGTCCACCAAAATACGGACGTCAACGCCGTCGATGGTACCCCGTACCGTCGACGAGCCCGACGCCGCAGCCACAACCCTGCGAGCCAATTTCTTCCACTGTGTAGCAGAGCATGTAAATGGTGCAGAAGAAGTAAAATTATCATTATTAGTGTAAGAATGAGTGCGAGTGGATGAATGATGTGACACGACCTGCCGGGTGTCCGATTTGTGCCGACTCGCCCGAGGTTGTTGCAGTTCCGCAGCAGGTGGAGGAGATGTAGGTCCCCTCGGCGGAAGAGGCGAAAGCAGAGGTCGGCAGCGGCCGTCGCGGGCGAAATGGCCTCGTTTGCCGCACTTGAAACACGCGGCCGTCGTCGGCCGGCGGTCGGATGACCCGGCCCCCGCACGTGGACGGCCTGCGTAGTCACCACGCTGGTCGCGCAGCCGCCGTCCCGGAATCCCGTGCGGAACAGCAGTAGCCAGCACGTCGTCGTCGCCAGAGTCGTCGGAGCAGTGGACAACCCGTCGTGGAGACTACCCCAAGGGCGGCCCGTCGATTTCGGGTTTCCCCGTCCACGCCGCCATCTGGTCCCGGCGCTTGATGTTGAACTTAGCGTCCAGGCAGCGCGCCACCCATCGCGATGTAAGCGGTTCGTGGCCGCACACTGGTAGAGAAATGTTGAGCTCCTGAGACAACTCCAGCATACGGGAAAGGATGAGAGGATCCAAATGATCGGCCGTCGCGTCGGGATAGGCAGCCATGGCCAGCGCCATCAACGCCCCCCGATAAGCCAAAGGCGACTCCTCTGATTCTCGGCGACACGACATACATTTTCTGGTGGCTGACGTCGGTGGGTCGTAAAATTCCGCCATCTCTGCGAACGCATCTCGCAGTGTCTTCTTCTTGGGCGCAGGGATGGAGCGGAAGACCCCCAGAGAAACATCATCAAGCAGTGTAGGTAGTGCTCCCAGCACCTCCTCCTCCGTCCAATGCACGGATCTAAAGGCTGACTCGAAGCGCCACGTAAAAGCACTCCTATCGCCCCCGGCGAGAAATTCTTTAATCTGTGGAAGGCGATGTCCGCGGTGGCAAGCGCGCGCCGCGGGCGTCTCCGACTGCGGTTCCCGCGCTCCGCCCGTCGCAGGCAAAATGGCGTCCGGCGGCCGCATGGTGGCAGGCACGCCCAAAATAGCGGCCGACGGCTCCAGCGCAGCCGCCCCGCCCAAAACGTCGGCTTCTTCCCGCGTGGCAGGAGCAATGGCGGACTCCAATTCTTTTGTAGGACCCCTTCCCGCGGCGTCCAGCTGATCCGCAATCTGGCGACCCACGGCTGGTGAGGACGCTACCGCGGTCACCAGACTCAGCAGAATGGCGCGTAACGACTCGATCTGCTCCGCCATCAGCCGCCCTCCGTCTTTCGTCCCTGAGGTGGTCGCATCTTCTCCCAGTCGACGCTGAGAGGCGTCGAGGAGAGCAGTATCAGCAGGCGGCATAGGGGCTGTAGCCCCCAACAGCTCATCTTCGTCCGTCTCGGCCTCTTCCTCCGATGGAGGCTCGTGCAGGTTATTTTTTCTGAGGTGCTTGGACATCTTGACGATCGTCCAAACGGTCGCAGAAGAACTTCTGACACCAATGTAATAAACCTTCTTGAGACGGCTTCCGGAATCAGTCCTTTTTATTTTCAACTTCCACAGTTACACTTCACACACTCCCCATTGCTGACAGACAACGGAAAGCGGGCAGACTTCCCGCCAAGACCCCACCGCGCACGTGGCACCCAGAGCCCCGTACGCGCGTGACTCCTGCTCTTCTCGTTCCCAAGTCTGCTCCCGACTTCTCTCTCCCTCTCTCTCTTAATCCCTTCGTCACGTGGTACCCCCCAGCCAATCCTCCGTAGACAGCGTTGACCGTTCCCGATGGTTCCCTGTCAATCCCGGGACCACGCCTCTGATCCGGCTTCCCATTAGCTGAGGCCCCGATTGGCCAGGCCAATCACCCCTGCTAACATGCCGTGATCACGCCGAGGCCATGCTCCCTGGCTCACCCCTTATTGGCTACAAAGCGGGACCGGCAAGCCAATCCCCACGTGAACCCTCTATGGCTGTTATTACACTAGTATCAGGTAAATATCCTAAAGAATGAAGTGAAACAGAATGTCCAACACGATTCCGATTTAATTCAACATCAATTGTCAACACTAAAATTGCTCCTAAATCCCTAAAAAGCAAAGATCATGAAAATTGGCTCAAACAAAAATCCAGATTCACTCTCTTCACCTATAATTGATATCAGAAACACCATCACTGAACAAACAGAGTGCTTCAAATACTTTGGTTTACTAATTAAACTTACACTACATCCCCAAGTTGATCACATGTTGAAGAAAATAAAATCTAAAACAGCATTTTTATAAAGAAACAAACATTGCTTTCTTTCCCATTCGACTACTGCAGATCAGCTTCTCATGAATCACTAAACCCACTTCATTCTGCTCTTTGACTTGCACTGGATGTACCATACAAGATGCACCATTGTGACCTCTACTTACAATCTATTCTCTCATCACTTGATGCAAGAATATATCTATATTTGACCTTGTTCATCCATACATATGTAATAAAAGACTCCGTCAGGCACTGCTGGTCTCCGTTGGTCTTTTATTCAGGTTCTTTCTCCGCACCCAGCTGGTCTCCTCTGCGGACCAGCGTCGTCTCGCGCGTGCCCTGCACGTGCTCCCTCATCAGCTCCTCCACTCTTCCTCACACCCCGCTGGTCCTGACAAGGGACCAGCGTCTCCTCTCGCGTGCCGCGCACGCTCCTCCGTTAGCTCCTCCAACTCCCGCACTCTGCACACCGCTGGCCGACGGCGTGCTGAGGTCCTTCGGCCACGTGGCCGATGGCGCAGAACCCCTCTCACCACCCAACGTGGCTCTGCCTCTTAACTTCCCCAACTGACCCCGATCTCTTCCGGGCTCCCACTTATATCCTCTCCCCGCACGTGACCCTGACTCTTCCCCTTCCGGATCATCAGATCCGGCCTTCCCATACTGCCCTGCTGGCTCCGCCCCCATTCACCTTGCCTCCCATTGGAGCCGAGGTGAACAGTGGCCCCTCCCACACGCCCCGCAGACCAGGCTCCGCCCCCCAATACCCGGGCCGTGTGATTGGGCCAGAGCCCAGCAACAACCCCATATACGCTCGCATTACATGACCCCCCCCCCCCTGATGAAAAAGCCAGCCATCCCGGCTGCAATAGGATAAAATAATGCGAGCGACAGCATCACAATCAGGAATCACCAGACACAACGGAGAGTACAACGACAACACAATTAACGAAAGGGAAGGGATTTGGAACGAGTGCGGGTCGCCGGCCCGTCCTTCACGAGAGGCGGCGCCCTCAAAGGTCGAAGTCCCGACAGGGTTTTAGGAGCGGCGGAACCGGAATCATCCGCCGCTGGTGGAGGCCTGTTCATCCCAGCACCCCGTTCCCCAGAGAGGTCCGTATTCGGGGCCCCCTGCAACTGCAACCGCGGCGGGGTTGGAGGGGCAGCCGTGGTAGGCCCACCCAGTGCAGGAATCCATGTGTCCGGCAGGATCACAGCCGGGCCATCTACAGGAGGCACGACAGGTGTGCTTGCAGGTTGAACAGGCAAAGGCAGTGGCGCGTCGGACGTGACAGACACCGGCAAGGCAACGTTAGGAGATGACACATCCACACGTGGGGCTACGTACAGTTTCAATTGGGACGTGTGAACGTACCAACGTCGCGATCCGACCCGAACGTGCACGGACTGCGGGCTAGGGACCTCAATGAGCACAACCGGCCACTGCCAGGGTTTGTGCAACTTAGGGGAGGTCCCTACCGGTACCTGTGGGCAATGGAGCCAGGCCATGTCCCCCACTCGCCAGGGGGACCCACGATGAGAGCGCCGGGCGCAACGTTCGTTCTGGGCCTGGGTCTTGGCCATAGCCAATCGGGCCGCCTCCCCCGCCTCCGCCACGCGCCGAGCGGCATCACGAATATACTCGGGGAGGGGCTTAACAAGACCCCTCGCCCGCGTGCCAAGTTGCACCTCCACAGGCGGCACATTCTCGCGGCCGTACATCAAAAAGAAAGGTGAGTACCCCGTCGACGCATGTGGCACCATCCGGTAAGCGGAGAGCACTCCAGGGATATGCAAATCCCAATCGGCCTGCTTCTCGCTAACCGTATGACAGAGCATGGCCGACAGAGTCCGGTTCAACCATTCAACCATCCCATCAGTTTGTGGATGGTAGGGAGACGTCCGAACTTTCTTAGTCCCCAGTGCGTCGCACACATCCCGCAATAGGTGGGAAGAAAAATTTCGCCCTTGGTCTGTAAGCAACCTTTCCGGCACCCCCTTGCCCATCACATACCCGAACAGAAATGCATCCGTGATAGATGCCGCCGACTGGTCGGGCAAAGGCCAGGCCAGCGGGAAAGATATTCAACCCCTACCAGCAAAAATTTGTTCCCCCGAATGGATGGGGGAAAGGGCCCCAGAATATCCAATGCCACCAACTCGTTAACCCGCGACACTTGTATCGACTGCACTGGCGGAACATATGGTTGCTTAGGCGGCTTCCGCCCGGCACAGTCAGTTAAAAGGCAGAGTGAAGTCAGGGTAGTCCAGCGTCGGCGCTGACGCCAAGCAATCGCGTAGGCCGTGAAACGCCGCCTCCTCCGCCGGCCCCCAGCTGAACCTCTGGTTCTTTGCCGTAAGGAGGTGCAACGGCCTAGCGATCGTAACAAAATTTGGAACGAACCTGCGATAATAGGAAGCGAACCCGACTAATTGATGCACATCACCCACTATGGCCGGAGTCGGCCAGTCCCAAACGCACGCCGTTTCCTCCGGGTCCGTGGCCACACCATCAGAGCTGACAATGTGGCCCAAATAGCACACGGATCGTTGCAAAAGGTGACACTTCTTGGGCTTAAATTTCAAATTGGCGGAACGTACCCTAGCAAAAACAGCATCCAATCTCTGAAGATGCTCCTCAAACGTGCGGCTGAAAACAATAACGTCGTCCAAATATATCAGGCACGTGTCCCACTGCAGACCGGTCAACACGAGTTCCATCAACCTCTGGAATGTCACAGGGGCGGCGTTCAACCCCATGGGAAGACAATTAAACTGAAACAGGCCCTGCGGCGTACGGAAAGCCGTCTTTTCCCTCGATGATTCGTCGAGGGGGAGCTGCCAGAACCCCGAAGAGAGGTCAAGAGTCGAAAACATTTTCGCCCCAGACAAGGCATCGAGGGAATCATCCATACACGGCAGGGGGTAAGCGTCCGCAACCGACACCTTGTTTAACCTCCGAAAATCAACACGAAACCGCAGATTACCATCCTTTTTCTTCACCAGGACCACCGGAGCGCCCATGGGCTGTTGGACGGAGAGATAATGTCGGCGGCTAGCATATCATCCACTGCGCCGCGTACATGATCCCTCTCCGCCGGGCTCAACTGATGTGGATTCATCCGAATGGGAGTAGCATCCCCGGTATCAATGTGGTGGGAGAGCAACGAGGTGCGTCCCAGATTGAAATCGTCTTTGCTAAAGACGTCAGAATATTTCTCCAACAACGCGCAAAGTGCGGACTGCTGGTCCGTACTCAAGGACGCGTTTTCCTGACACAACCCGGCGATCCATCGATCGTCCTGCGACGTCGAGGCCGAAACCCCCGCTACAAGGCCCCGGTGAGCCGGATCATCATGGGCTGTGAAGGCGGTCGTGGCATGGGCCAGAACCGTTCCGGCCGGCACGACAAAACCTTGTCTGCGCCTCCATTTAACACTTGCAAAAACGGAGGCTGACCCGGCCGAACAATCGTCCGTGCCGCGACCAGCGCCAGGCCAGCCGTAACCGCGTTGGACGGCGACAACAACACCCCCGCCGCCCCCTCAACCCCAGGCACGGGCTTCCGATAACGCAGTGGAATGAGCATGTGCGAGCCAGGTGGAATGTCGACCGAAACATCGGACAGCGCCTGCACCTGCCGGTCCGGGGCGGACTGGCCCCACGGCGACGGCAAAAAGAAAATCTTCCGGCCCGCCGGTAACTCAATATAATTCTGATCTACCCTTATTTGAATGGGCATCTTTGCCAGGAAATCGGTCCCCAATAAACACGGCACAGCAAGGGACCTGGAGATTAACACCGTCCCCGAAGCCGACACATCCCCAACAGAAATACGCGCCTCCACCTGACCAACGATGCCCATACTCCCTCCGTTCGCCGCAGCACATGAATCAAAAACCGGTCGTACCCGCGACGGCAGAATGGACAGGAGATGGAATATCACGTCTGAGATGATAGTGGCGGACGCGCCCGAATCTACCAAAATCCGCACGTCAATCCCCTGTATCGAACCCGGCACGGTCGACGACCCAGTAGCGGCTGCGACCACCCTCCGAGCCAATTTGCGCCACTGTATCAGCGAGCGACGCGGATCCCTTAAATTCCCCCCGTTAGAACAGGCCCCCGGAACGCATACCGACGGTGATGTATGAGATGACAGGCCTTGCCGGGCGTCTGATGGGTACCGACTTGCCTGACACGGTTGACTCTCCGGCGTTGATGGCGCATTCCTGGCCGGGGACTCCAGCTGAAGAGGTGGGCGAGGGCGACTCCGACAGTCCTGCGCGAAGTGTCCAAGATGCCCGCAGCGGTAATACATCAAGTCGGCCCGCCGCCCGGCTCCCCCGGAGTCTTGGCGATCCATCGGCGGTGGCCCAAAGCGCGACACCGCTCCCCCTCGAGGAACCCACTAGGTCGCTGCCGCAGTGAGATCGCCAGGCCCCCTCTCGTCCAGCATGAAGACGGCGTCTCCCTCCACGGTCGGGCTCCCCATCCAGGCGGTCATCTGCGCACCAACGGCGCAAGTTGAACTGCGCGTCGAGGCACTTGGCAGCCATCCGGGAGGTCAGCTGCTCATGGCCGCACACCGGTAGTGGAATGCCCAGGTCCTTGGACAGCTCTAACATCTTACCCAGTATCAAGGGCTCCAACAAGTCGGGCACCGTCTCTGGATACGCGGCCATGGCCAGCTCAACCACAGCGCCCTGGAAGGCCACAAGCGATTCCTCCGGCGCCCGTTGCCTCTGGACGAACCTGCGGTGTGCGTCGTCCGGAGGCTCGTACGCTTCCGCCATTTCGTCGAACGCCCCTTTCAGCGTTGCCTTCTTCGCAGCCGCGATGGAGCGGAAGAATTTCAAAGACTTGTCATCCAGGAGTGTCGGCAGAACTTCCAAGGCCTCCGCATCCATCCACTTGGCGGATCGGACGGCCGACTCAAAACGCCACGCAAATGTGCACCAATCTCCTCCAACTGTGAATTCTTTAATCATCATCAGGCGATGGCTGCGAGTCCCCGAGCTGCTGTCTTCCGATGCAGGCGTCCCACGTGGCGGCGACAAGATGGCGGCTTCTCGCCGTTCGGCCGCGACCACACCCAAAATGGCGGCGTCCTGCCATGTGTCGGGAAGGGTGGGAAGCCTCGCAGAGGCCCCAATGGCGGACGGCTCGGCCCCACCCGAAGGCTCCCCGCTTGAAGGCCCGACGCGTGGCTGTCCCAGCATCATCGCTGGCGCGACCAGGGTGACTAAATCCAGCAGAACGGCCCGTAGCGAATCAAGCTGGTCTGCCACGTGTCGCCAGCTGTCCTCAGTGCCCGTCGACGCAGACGGCCCGGCCGCCGCGATGACATCTTGTACTCCTGTCGTGTCACTCGCCGCCACTTCGCCCGCGCCCTCCATGGTCAGGACCGTCACCGCCGGAGGAAGGTCCTCTTTGTCCTGAAGATGGCGTAGGTATATTCTTTTTCTTGAGATGTTTTGACATCTCGAAGCACTTCTGACCCCAGTGTAATAAAAGACTCCGTCAGGCACTGCTGGTCTCCATTGGTCTTTTATTCAGGTTCTTTCTCCGCACCCCGCTGGTCTCCTCCGTGGACCAGCGTCGTCTCGAGCGCGCCCCGCACGCGCTCCCTCGTCAGCTCCTCCGCTCTTTCTCACACCCTACTGGTCCTGACAAGGGACCAGCGTCTCCTCTCGCGTGTCGCGCACGCTCCTCCGTTAGCTCCTCCAACTCCCGCACTCCGCACACCACTGGCCGACGGCGTGCTGAGGTCCTTCGGCCACGTGGCCAATGGCGCGGATCCCCTCTCACCACCCAACGTGGCTCTGCCTCTTAACTTCCCCAACTGACCCCGATCTCTTCCGGGCTCCCACTTATATCCTCTCCCCCCACGTGACCCTGACTCCTCCCCTTCCGAATCGTCAGATTCGGCCTTCCCATACTGCCCTGCTGGCTCCGCCCCCATTCACCTCGCTTCCAATTGGAACCGAGGTGAACAGTAGCCCCTCCCACACGCCCCGCAGACCAGGCTCCGCCCCCCAATACCCCGGGCCGTGTGATTGGGCCAGAGCCCAGCAACAACCTTATTTACGCTCGCATTACACATATTTGATTATCAAATCTGTGCTATACTTCGCTAATTCATTAACTCCATTGTCATATCCAAGTAACATAAGACGTCCCTCTAATTGCATTTAACTATTCCAAGAAGAAGACTTAGTAGAAGTGACAAATGATTTGCCTTTGCATCACCGCTGATTTGGAACACTCTTTGGTTCTTTCGGTAAACTTACATAGGTAAAGAAAAAAAAGTGAAAGTAAATACATTTAATCACGACATTTCGATTGCAAAACAAGCAATCATCATCAGGTGTGACAACCACAGCAAGAGATTTTACTGAAGTGGGAGAGAAGCTGGAGTCAAGGGGTTTATACTGGGCTGGGTGGGGGGAGTGGACGGGGCTGTAGTTGCGTGGGGGGGGGGGGGGGCGACGACGCATCTCCCACGATTGCCGCCAAAACGGATGGTGGCACTCATAACAAAATAGCCTCACTGCTGAACGCTGAGGATGTAATTTACTTGGTAAAATAGACTATTATCCGGTAAATAAGATGAAACAGCTATGAACTGTTACATTTTACTTGGTTAATAACATTTTTCCAATGATTGCTCAATTTGTATCCGTCCTCTAAGTTGAAGTTATGTCTATGTTTATATATCTGGATGGCTTCATGAACAAATCCTTGGTGGTAGCCAGAAGGCTTGCAGAGCACTTTGGTCTCGGAGAAAACAATATCATGAGAGCCCACAGCGTTATGGCAGTGATCAGCCACGGTGGAAGAGTTCGTTTTTCCGTGTTTCAAATCTGCCGTGTGCTCGCGAAAACGGTCCGATACATGTCGTTTCGTTTCCCCAATGTAACAATCACCACAAATGCAACTCAGTTTGTAGACTCCAGGGTATTGCATGTCAGGAATGACATCCTTTACGGATGGGATTAGATCTCGGATTTTGTGTAATGTACTGAATCGGACCTGGATTTTGTGTTTGTTTAATATTTTGGAGATCTTTTTGGTCACGCCAGCTACGTGATAGTTTTGATCGGAGTTTCAAGTGGCTGTTTCTGTAAGGTGGGAGAAACAGCTTGGCGGATGGTGCGGTCAGAGTATTCATTCATCCTGAGGGATCGATGTACATGTCTTAATTCACTGGCCAGGTGGTGTTGGTCAGAAATGCCATGAGCTCTGTGGTATAGCGTTTTGATGAGAGAATTATTTTGAGATGGGTGGTGGTGGGAATCAGGGAACCAGGTTTCAAGTAGGAATCTGTGTGGGTGGCTTTCCTGTAGACAGAATGTCCCAAGGATCCGTCAGGTCTCCTCTCAAACAGAATATCTAAGAATGGTAGTTCGCCATCTTTCTCCACTTCCATGGTGAATCTGATGGATGGGTGTCTGGAATTGATGTCGTCTAAGAAGTGGTTCAATGCTGGGAGGCCATGTGGCCAAATGACGAAAGTGTCATCCACATACCTCTTCCACAAGGAAGGACGCAGGGTGGATGTCTGGATGGCGTTGGATTAAAACTTTTCCATGAACAAGTTGGCTATCACTGGTAACAAGGGGGAGCCCATAGGGGTACCCTCATTCTGTTTGTAGAAGGTGCCATTCCAGGTAAAATAAGTGTTGGTGAGGCAATGCCTAACCAGCGCAGGTACATCCGAATTCAATCCATGTTGGACCAAGTCCTCAATTATTGTTAGGGTGTCAGGTACTGGGACTTTGGTAAACAGAGATACTACATCAAAACTGACGAGGATATCATCAGGAGATAGTACCATGTCCTTGACCATAGAGACTGATTGGGTTGAGTTGAGTATTGCCGAAGAGGTCTTGCCTGTGAAGGGAAGCAGAGTATCTGATAGAAAACGGGCTAGTTTGTAGGTAGGGGAGTTGATCGTCGACACGATGGGTTGTAGCGGGGTGCCTTCTTTATGGATCTTGGGAAGACCACATTCTGATGAGCCCCCCCTCTTCCCCCTTAACTTGTATTTTAGAACTTGCATCTTGGAATCCCTGCCTCACTTGATACAGCAAATCTGGCTGTGACGGTCCCACCTGATGACGGAGACTTGTGTTGCCTCCGAAACGTCGTGAATTTTATTCTTTTCTTTTTATTAATTTTAATTTCATTTTTTACCTACGTGACTTTACCGAAAAAACTAAGAGTATGAGGCCAGGAGGAAGTTTAGAATGGGTGACGAGTACGATGGCAGTGAAGGGGGTTGGGAGATGGTAGAATTGAGACGTAACTTTGCACATTGGGCAGAAGAAAAGGAGAGGGAGAGAGAGGCGATTATGAGATTTAAACTGTCATCCTGCTGCTCTTGTTGTACCAAAGCAAATCATATTCCAGATTCACGGAGCGACTGGTTATCTGTGTTTGTGGTCAGTTTGAGGGCAGTATAGTTGGGTCTGGTAGTCAAACACTCCATTGGGGAGAGCCGTCAACTGGTTGTTGTACAGATACAATACCTCCAGATTCAAGAGTTGGTCAAACACTCCATTGGGGAGAGCCGTCAGCTGGTTGTCATACAACTACAACGCCTTTTACTTCACCAAAATATTCTCTCTCGTTCCTTGATCCACGTTGTAAAAATATTCTAAACCCTCACAATCATGTATATGCACGTGTAAAACCTTTAGTCAAACGACTGTTGGATGAGGGCCTCTCGCAGGGGGTTATTTGGCCATACTTCACCAAGCTGGTTAGGGAAGGTGAGTGAAGGGAGGGTACAGAATTTATTTAAAGGGTGGGCCAAACGTCAGCACAAATAGTGTTATTATATTCATTGTTACACTGGCATTCTTCATTCGTATGGCTAATGTAGCTGTAGAGCAACAACTCCAATTTCAAATTTAGGTGGTCAAAATAGACAGCTACATGAGGAGTAGCAGAGTGAATCACTGTGATGTCTCCTAAGTGTTTGTGGATCGGCAATTGCGTCGTTATATGTTGGATGGTCTCTTCTGGATGGCCACAGTCGAACACTACTGGAGAGTTTTTAATTTTCCATTTGTGCATCAGTTATCCGCATCTGCTGTCATGGTTTGTGCAGTGGATGAGGCAGTTTAGGGTGGACCATGAGCAGCTTCGTGGAACATCAAACCCAGAGATCTTTTGCGTTGGGTCTTTCACAACAAGACGGCGTTTGTGAGTTATCCAGGCTTCATCGGGGTTGAACTCGCATTGTTGAAGGTTCAGCGCATGGGTCCAACAGGGCTTGTGGCATGACTTCTAGCGATAATGAGGGACGTTACTGAGGTCCTGGTGAATGGGAAGGTGACAGTTTCACCAGGTTGGCATGGCTTCGCTGGCACTAAAACATGTTACTGGTTTGTTTTGTTATTTGCATTCTTTAAGTTAACACTCTGACCTCGTGGCTCTGGGTTGCAGCCCAAACCGGGACCCCCGCATGTGGTGTAGGAGGCGTCTGTAGATGTTACCACGACTCGGGCTATGGGCACGTGGTGAGTTGTATAAATGAAGGTGCCAGACGGGATCCCTTCAACTACAAAGTTTTTGGATCTGGAGGGAAACCAGCTGTGCGGCTATCCCAAAAAGGCACTGGGCATTGACAGTGACAAAAGAGTCTGAGTCGAAAGTCATTAACACTCAGATCAATGAATACATTTTCAGCTTTTTGTAAATCTATTTCTGCATGAGGACCACCCTTTGAAAGACGACCCTTGTGTAGAGAAAGTGGGTTTGAGGAAGCTTTGCTTACAACAAGCAGATGTAGAAAATTGTTATAACAAAGCATTTCTGGGTCACATCCAACATGTATCATTACAGAGTTATAGTATCAGGAACAGGAGACACCTCGCAGCCTTTCCAAAGTGCAGTTCAGCTGTGCAACCGTGCCACCTCTAAAACACGAACCAAGCAAAGTTGCAAACCTGGAAATCTGTGCAACCTTCGTCAGTTCGTGCCCAAGAAGTTTCAAGCCCTATGAGCTTGCGACCTCTGCACTTAATGCTAGGCTTGTGCCGAGACCTGCGAGTCGTAGACATCGCTCTGCGAGACCTATGTCTTTAACCTGTGAGCTTGCAACATTGGCATCCCTTTTGAGCCTGTGTTCGCTATTTATAAGCTTTGGGCTAAACACTTAAGTCTGTTTTTGCATCACTTGCTATTATCACCTCGTTCATCTTGTCATAACCTGACCAAGAGATTTCTACTGACGTTAACGTTTTTTTTACGTGAATTGCCCTGTAACCCCAGTGTGGGCGAATGCCTCAGTCATGAAGTTGAAGAGAGGATCAAGAAGGGCTGTACTTTGGTTGGCAGTCGGTCCTCCAGCTTCTAGTCACGATCAGGAATGAAGATGAATACAGTGTCAAATGTACAGGCCACTGTACCCCACACGCGCGTGTGTGTAATTTCCCCCCTTGGCGCGTGTTAAACCACTACACATGTGTAATGCGGGCGAAAGCGACCTTCCGGATGTGACGTCACGAGGAGGCGGAGCCAGGTGACGTGGGTGAAAGGTAGGGGGTCCTTAAGCGCGTAAACCGGAAGGAGAAGTCAGTCGGGGTGTGAATGGAAAGGTGTGGGGCCACGCGGGCGTACGAGCCGAGGGGGCACCGTCAGAAGCGGGAGCCAACCCTGGGAACAGTAGGGAGCTACTGGGAGGTGTAAAGCTGCAGACAGAGATAGGCAGTAAGGCTGTGTGTGAGGGGCAGCGAGGTGGCTGCCAAGAGTCGCAGGAGCAACGAGAAGGCGAGACAGCACGAGGCTGTCAGAGCTGCAGCAGGAACAGCCAAGGGAGCTGTGTGAGAGTACAGCAGCGGAGCTGCTGTGGGGCTGCAAGAGCGACAAGAACAGCAGCGGGGCTGCTGATGTGGACTGGAGTGACATCGGAACCAGCACAGAGAGAATAAGAGAGACAGCCGTGTGGGAACGCAGTACGGACCGAATAAAGGACACTGAGCCAGAGATCGTGGTCAAGTCTTTTATTACACATGTATTAAAGTGTCTCTTCAGTAACCTGGATAAAGGCTACTATTGCTTTGCACTATTCCTCGTCTTGTCAAAAGCCATTGAAACTGTTAACCATGATATTCTTACTCACAAGACTTGGTCGACTAAAATTGTCACAGTACAATAAAATTATTTAAGAGCTACCTCTCATCACTTTATCAAAGGTAAATAGTGATAACATCTCATTCATGAATTTTAAAATAACAAAGGTGCTGTGCTGGGTTCAATTGTGTTCTATTTCTATATAAATAATCTTGGACTAAACTTTAATCACTCAGAATGAATTCTCTTTGCTGATGACACTGTCATGCTAGTATCAGGTAAATATCCTAACGAATGAAGTGAAACAGAATGTCCAACACGATTCCGATTTAATTCAACATCAATTGTCAGCACAATAATTTATCCTACATGCCAAAAAGCGAAGATCATGAAATTTGCCTCAAATAAAAACCCAGTTTCACTCTCTTCACCTATTATTAATATCAAAAACACCATCACTGAACAAACAGAGTGCTTCAAATAATTGGGTTTACTAATTAATTAAAAACTTACATTCCAACCCCAAGTTGATCACATGTTGAAAAAAATAAAAAATAAATCGGATTTTTATAAAGAAACCAACATTGCTTTCCCATTCAACTACTGCAAATTGTTGAAGCCTTCAGTCTGTAATGCGGGCGTAAACGGCCTCGCGGATATGACGTCACGGGGGGAGGAGTTAGGTCACGTGGGAGAGAGGGATCAAGTCTTAAGGGGGAGAAACCAGAAGAGAAGAGAGAGAGCTGGAGACAGAGATAGAGTGAGGCCACGCAGGGCGGAGGTTGGAGGGTGGCGAGATCGCCACACACACAGAGTAAGACTCGGCACCGTCGGCCAGCGGGGACCGACCACGGAGGAACGGGGAGCAGGGTGAGGCTGCAGTGAGGGCAGCCGGAGGCCTGCACGAGGAGATCAGCAGCGGAGCTGCATCGGAGTGGAGTGAGAGGCTACGGGAGCGACGGCAGCATCGAGCTGCCAAGCGGAGAGTCTCTGAGAGAGAGCCGTGTGGGACAAGTGTAAAGAACCCGAATAAAGGACAACGAAGACAGACACAGTGATCGAGTCCTTTATTACAAGTCTACCATTGTTTAACTACGGTGACGATGCTTACAGATCAGCTCCTCATGAATCACTTAACCCACTTCATAATTCTGCTCTTCGACTTGCACTGAATGTACCATACAAGATGAACCATTGTGACCTCTACTTAAAATCGTATATCTCATCACATGATGCAATAATAAATATATATTGGGACCTGTTCATCCATACACATTGTATTATCAAATCTGTGCTATACTTA